>NC_049204.1:17288362-17591287 GCF_013347855.1 Anguilla anguilla | reverse complement strand
GAACTGATCATTGGAAAAGTACATTGTGAATAGTGTTAGAGAAATTAATTAAATCAATGCATAACTGAACTCATTTAAAAGAAATTTTATTGTATATAGTTATTTACAGATTTGAAGAATCAGTGGGGGAAAGAAATGCCTTAGGTCACCGTAAACAGAGTGCTATTTATGTGACTTACGAATGGATTCGGAAGTATATTTATGAATTAAAAAATGATCTGAGGGGTTATTCTTTTAATTGATATCTCAATATTTTATATGTCCGTTTTTATTTTTTGGTATTTCTACATCTAACACTTGTAACTCTTTCCATCTACGTTTCTTAATGTTCTTATTAGCTAACACATGTTAAATCAGTTATTAGCTATATTTCTTTCACTTTGTTTGCACAGACACTAGACATGAGAGTAGGAATTTCCTACAAATTAATGGATTATGACCCAACTTTTGATCAGTATTCAAGTTTCATAATATCAAGAGAAATGTCTTTTTCAGCCATTTTCTCAGAACCAATGGTGGAGATAATGAACAGTAAGTAGACATTTTTGTGCACTGGTTAGTGGATTTTATGAATGACAAGTGCATGCCTTTCGCACCTGCAATTCAATTGTTATTCTGCATGCCACACATAGTATTACAGACCTGAAAGGGGATCACATTTCTCATTGATAAAACTGATAACCTGCAGAAGCCTGGTAAGACGTTGAATGTGTAACTTTACAAGCTGATGAAATAGCCTGGTTCACACATCACACTAGCATTGACTCGCAGGGAGATCCTTTTATGACTGAGCAAATTGAAAGCTCAACAAAATTTTCACTTTCTTTTCAATAAAACTTTACATTTTAGTCAATACAAGCACTATCCTCCACTGGACTGCATTCAAATTGTAATGGAAGGCCAGAACAAACTTCTACTATAGCAAATCCTGTGCGTAAACATTGCGTTACATGGTCTCTTCCAAATAAATGTAGTTTAGTTATTCACTTTAAATTAGAAAAAGGCTATTTAAAGCATCTGGAATATGCCTGAAAGAAACCCTTAGAAAGCTAACAGACAGATTGCAGAACAGAGTGGCAAGACTGAGGTACACAGCTGTGTACACATGAAAAGCCACAGTTTTGTAAACACGGCCTCGCGGTGCTCGCGCACAGGTCAGATCGCAGACGAACGTTTGCAGTCGCGAGCGCGCAGACGCAACACCGGGCGGCCGGGGGAGCCGTCTCCCCGCGCGGCCGTGCTCAGAACAAGCTGTCCAATTAGAGCGCAGAGTGCTTTCTCCACTTCACGGAGCAGCCGCCGCCGGCTAATTGCCCTCAGCGCATCGGGGGACAGGGGCCCGTCTCCGAGCGCCGGCTCTGGCGCCGTGCCGGGGGGGGTCACCCAGGGTCCCGCGGCGGTCGAAGGTTCGCAAAACCGTCGCCGGCCCGAGCCCGGAAGCCCACTTTAAAGCACCGACCCTGACTTCAGAACCAGAGCGCACTCTCTCTCTCTCTCTCTCCCTCTCCCCCCCCCTTCCTCCTCCCCCCCAGCTGGAAGTCAGCAAAGAAGGAAAGTAAAAAAATACAGAAAGCCAGCTTGAAGGAGCTGGCTGCTGCTGTTTCCGGACGAACCCAGTTTGTCAGAAGGAACAGAGACACGGCGTTCCTCTCAGCTGACCAGAGTAAGAATGGGGGGCGGGGGGGGGGGGGGGGGGGGCAGTGAGTACACAGTGTGCAGAGAGCCAGGAAACCTGATATTCCTGTTCTGAACAGGGAACAGAGGGAGCTCTCAGTCATAGACACACCGAGTCCTAGGGCCTCTTTGCACACTGCCTGTCCGAAACACCACTCTCCACACTTCTTTAAAAGATACCCTAGGTGTGGTGTACTGTGTCACAACCTGTCCTCAGCAACTCTGCAGTTTTACAAATAACACATGTGCAAATTCACAAGTTATCATGGGCGGAGAAAAAAAAGAGAGAAATTAAACAACACATGAAACCTGAGTTCACTAATTACTTATTTCCTCATTGAGTCTAAAATATTATGTGGGGGAATTGTATGCCCAAATCTATTATTCAGATCTTTTATTCAAGACCTTTGTAATAGTTTTGTCAAAGCAGTGTACAAGCTCTGTTGCTGCACATTAACTGCCTGATTCTGCACAGCACTGTTACAGATAAGTCAGCTCAAGAACATGACAGCATAAATATACCTCCATTATGCAGTTCTACACAAATAGGAGCAGCAAAAATATTCAGGAAGCAAATCAACTTGCTTATTCACTGCAAAATCTGTCTATGATGCATGCAATTGAACGCTGTTTTTGACTGGAACAGCCAGCAAATCTGGAGAAAAAATGTTGTTTCATTTCCAACGTGGAACGTTTCTGAGAAAGTGAAACTCGTCAATAAACGTGGGTGTGAACGTGTCCAGGAAATGTCTCTCTGGGTGCACTCTGGCCCAGGGCAGATTAGTAAATAAGCTGCTTCCTCAACAGTTCACACGTGCAGGCCATGCGCACGCCTGTACACATGCACCCATGCACGCATCGCATGCACTCACACGGGCCGAGGCACATTCTCTGTCCTGCTGAGCCGGGGGTGGGGGGGTGGGGTGTGGGGCGTCACGCCTGAGCACACGAGCCCTGTTGTTAAAGCTACAGTGGAGAAGGGATAAGGGACCCTCCCTCCCTCGGGTTGTCCAACAGCACGTTCCTGCAAACACCACACCTACACTGTGACACTCCTAGCCAGGGTTCCTCCCAGTGCAGACAGCCACCCTCCCCCTCTCCTAATGCACATCGACTGGGCGGAGGAGGAAAGTGCGAGCTGTTGTTTTGAGTCCACGTTGAGGTGCGCTTGCTCTCTCACGTTTTGGAGGAGGTGTTGCATTGTCATGGGTGGACAAAGAGCAAAATAACATGAGAGATCTGTCACATGCCTGCAGCACGCTCTGCTCAAAGCATTGTTTGTATTTACCAGAAATTTGTTCACAAGGGATATTGCCTGGTATTCCAGGAGGGTAATCTGTCTGTCCTTTTGACCCCTCTGCCTGGTAGGTCCATGGCCCAGTTGCTGTCAATTATAACTTGTTGCATTTGTGGGTTCACTAGTCTTCAGCAGTGGTGAAAGCCCAAGAACACTCAAAAGTGCACCTTACAAGCAAGCAAATATCAGATGCATTGCCCAAGAAACATTATCTAAGGGACACAAACTAGTCCATATATACTTTGACTCCAGTAAGACCCCCTATGTCACAGTAAGCCTCCATCACATGAAAATAACACTTTTTAATGTTTACTTCATTTAAAAAGTACACTACATGCTTTTCTCTCATTTAGATTACCAGGGCATAGATAGTACACATTAATATTGCTAATTACAAAAAAAATTATGTGGAAAAGCAGAACCCCTAAATTTGATATCAGTGAGATTTTCAATAAGGGTGCAACAGCAAACATTTAAGGTGAGCTGGGACCAATATGTTATGAGGTTCCAAGTCGAGGCTTTCAGGTTGTCTACTGCTAAAAGCAGATGACCTTTACCTTTTACCTTTCTGCATGTTCTGTGGCACAATCCCTCACAGGTTGCACAGTCCTATGTGGAGAATGTGAAATTCTGAAACCGTACAGTCAGCCCTATGATACAGTCATTGTGAGCACCGTCCCCTGCTGTTACACATCTACTAAAGCTTTGCCTCAGCCCATGCAGTCTATCCCCCCCCCCTCCACCCCACCACTTCCCAGGAACTCACGGGGGTCAAAAATAGCGAATCTGGCGTGTTGATAATCAGCGCGCTGCTGACACATCTGGCGAGGATTACGTTGCGCAAGGTTCTCTCGTCCTTTGACGCTTTCGCAGTATCGCAGCTCATTGGTGCACTGCTCAGTGTACAGAAACCCTTCAAACAGACCCACATATCTCTCATCTGGGAGTCTGGACAGCAGCAGTCTGTAAACCCTGCTGATTTTATGCATGTTGTGAGACTATCTTCGCTCAGAAGCTGCACAGGCAGCAACAGTCATTTAAAACAAACAAAAAAGAGTAGGAGCCTTTTTCTAAGCATTATATACTGGGACATATGTAATCTGTACTTTTTGACATTGGGCACTGGGAGGGGGGGCAGTACAGTCAAATCAGACTCGAGGCTGTGATGCAAGTCAAGGCAACATTATTACAGAAAACGAAATGAAAATACCCTCAGCTCTTGCTTTACAACGCTTCTAACCAGCACAGACTGTAACTTTACTTCCGATTGCCCAGGCAGCACTAACTCACTGCCATACTCCACTGCACACTCTCAACTTCAGTAAAAAAAATGCTTGCCTTAGCACAGACTGTGGTGACACGATGAACTGTGCACACATTGTATTCTTATGGGGCAGATGTCTCGCAGGGCTCCTTACACCACTGTATAATGACACTCTTTCATACGGCACATAAAGGAAAAGAGATACAGCTGGCATCTCCATTGCTCCTAAACCCAACTTTGCCATCAAAGGCCACCATTGACTAGAAATCAAGATGAGTCTTACACAGCCCGCCAATTGTATCAGCCAGCATAGATGGGGCGAGGAGATGAGATACCCGACGCTTGCGTTGTCTTTTCTTTTTCAGAAACTAACGGATAGCATCGAACCTGCGCGGCGCATAATTCCCTTTTTGTCGCGAGCCCGTACTTCTCTCCGCGATCGACAATGGCGCTCTGTCCGTCGGACTGAGGTGAGTCACGATGGTGCCGCGCTCTGTGGTCACGTCACGTCGCTCTTTTTGGACTGTGTCGGATCTTTGTTCGGCGCACGGCCCCTCGCCTCACGGAGCGACGAGGATTACTCATTCTTTCCCCGTCACAGCTGGGACCGCGCTGTTCCTGTTGGAGTTGCCACGGCGACACAATGCATCAGCCTGACGCTGACCCCCTCCAGGGATTGTGTCGGAACTGGTACATGCCCACTCCTGAGAGTATTGCCAGTTATCCTAGACACCTCACTGGCAAACCCTGCACCAGAATAGAAACAAATATTGTTATATTGTATTATATTGGTAACTACATGTGATTTGGATTTCCTCCATGTACGACTTGATATTATTGTAGTGTATCTAAAATGTAAGGCTTTCTTGCCTTGCAAAACATAGACTATCAACAGGGACAGCCTTAGCCAAGCCATTGTAGGGTACAGGAGCACTTTAGGACAGTGAATAAATAAACATCCATTTCACTGAGCTGAGATCATCAGAACTTGATGTGAAGCAAAGAAAATATCTACAAGCTCTTGCTGGCAGTGAGAAGCGCGAAGGCTGAGAAAAGGTGGTTATTAACTGCCCTCTGTGGGTCATTAGCTGCCATTACACCTGTTTGGCTTTCAATGTTTTGATTTAATATCGACAAACACATTAATCTAGTGCCTCTCAAGTTCATGAATCAAACAACACTTAGGTCACAATCAATAGCCTTTAATCTATTTAATTTAATACATTTGTATCCTTTTTTAATTACTTTTTTACATAACCACGAGCTTCACAACTTTGTTAACACTGCAGTGAAAGTAGTCATAATGTCATCTGTCTTTAATAATCTTACTACACATATACAGCAAGATAATGTTAACTATCCACCACATACAGCTCCAATAGGAAATACATCTGAAAAGCCATCAGGGTCAGTGGGCTTCCGTGAGCTCTGGCAGCAGAAAGCCCTGCCAGTGTGTTTCGCTGGGTGTGAGTCAGAGGAGGACGAGTGGCCCAGTGGCTCGTCTCCAGCAGGTGACATCAGAGCCAAGTGACAATGTGGGTCACAGAGCCAACAGACGGACGGCAGGATGGGGAGCCAGGAGTGGGTGGACACCCCGTTCCCTCTGGGGAAGAGGGTATGGGTGTGTGTGTGTGTGTGTGTGTGTGTGTGGTCTGGGGGTTATCAGGAATTGAGCCAGAATGGGGCCACCTTTGAATAGGGTAAAAATATCCCGGATGTTGGGGTGGTAAATCCGCTCCTGGGAAGGCTGTGTGGGAAGGTTCTTTCCTGCCGGCATGTATTCTGGCTCAATCCCTGCTTCCCTGACTGCCAGCAGACACTGAGTACTGCCAGGCCTGCTTTAAATAAACCATGCAGCTCGGTGGGACTCACATGAAAGTAGGTGAATCAAGATGTACCATGGGACTATTACGCTGGGTGCTGGGAGTGCTAGCTGGTATTTAAAATAAATACAATAATGTTACATGTTATATGCTTGTAAACAGTTTACTTGGATATTTTTATTTTTACTTTTTCATCGCGCTGTTTTGAATGATACTCGTTATTTTATTAAATTCATTTTGTTATTCGTTATTTGATTAAGGTCATTTTGCTTGGTTTTGCATTTTGTTTGGATTTTTATTTATAAGTTGCACAATTAAAAAAAAAAGTAATACTCTGTTTAATGTATCTGTTTCAGTAAGAAATGTCTTCCTTGCTGTTTTTGAACATTGAAGGCAGAGGACTGTAGCATATCTTACTTAGCTGCTGTACTTTTTTTTTCCATGCTCTCCATCACCACAATGAAAGCAAGCAAATTGACAAATCCGATGGGGAAACCACATTTCAGCGTAACGTAGGAAGCCAAGGAGGCAAGAAGCTATTATTCCTCCAGCAATTCATCATGTCAGAGTTGCGGAGTGGGGGCTGGAACTCAGTCTGCCATTGAGTCGGAGTGAGAGAGTGAGAGGTCTATCTCTGCATTGACATTTCCCATTTGGTGTGTGTGTATGTGTATGTGCGTATGTGTGAGTGTGTGTGTGTGTGTGTGTGTACTTTGTGTGCATTGCATGCGTTTGTCTGTGTGGTGCATGTGTGTGTGTGTGCATATGTTTTAGAGCAGCCAAGTAAAAGCCTACAGTTTGCGCCTGGAAGCACCAATCTATATCTTGTTAAGAGCACATCGGCGGAGCCCAAGGAGATCACAGAACTCCTGGCACAAAATGATTGCTTAGCATACAGCAGCCCACTTTAATCGGGACCTATAGCTGCCATTCACAAGACCAGAATCACTACAAATGTTCTTGGGGGAGGTTTAGGTTTTTTTTTTTCCCCCCAATGCTTTTGGGGTCATAGGGAAATTGGAGGAGATGAGAGAGGCCCTTCCCTGGTTCACGGGCTCCTCGGTGCATTCCTCCTGGAGGAGTCACACACCCCTCTAAGGCACTTTAATCAGTCTTGACAACCACCCACAGGCTGCAGTGACAGCGACTCTCCTCAGAGGCAGCAAAGTGCTTTAGATGCTCACGGTGCACTGCTGCCTTCCCCGCCAATGCCAGAGAGTTCACAGTCTCGGGCTACTCATTACTTATTCTCTTTCATCTGAACGCTGTCTTGGAAACACAAGAGCAAAGGCCTCCAGGGGTTGGGGGTTGGGGGAGGGGAGCATTCAAAACCTTTGATTTTCTTTTCCTTGAAAATGTCTCGTGTAGTTTCTTGTCTGGAAAACATCTTTCGCTGAAACAGAGCCTAAACAGCAAGTGTTGCGAGGGGTAAAAATGGTTTCTGTGCATGTGCTATTTACATTTTTGTGGCTTTGTGTAATGCAGACGCCCTTTTCTGCTTAAATTGAACTCCTCCCTTGATTGAAATATTTTTTCGGTGAGCTGTGGAAACCACAGACTTTAGCCTGGGGCAAAAAGAAATTGTACTAATCAGTAATGTAAGAGCTCACATTCGTAATGCTAAAAACAGCAACTATATGTACATTACAGTCATTTTCCATATGTTGTTCATTGCTGGATCACATGTAACAAAGTGAACTCCAAAACCTTAACTCAGTCTCTCTTTAGGCACATTTGAGACTTGTTTTTGTGGTTCCCAAAAAAAACAAGATTAACAACTTTCATTAAGCACTGCACTATAACACTCAAAAAAATTATAGACTGATATCGTTATTCAGTGGTGACTAAATAATAGCCAATGTAAAATAAGACAATCATGTCTAGACTACACAATACATATAAGAAAAAATTTAAATTATATATAAATTATGCTATGCTAAGGGTTTTAACATAAACTAGTTATACCGGACTGAGAACAAAAAGAGGTTTTCTATAATGTAAATAGTGTAGTATATTGGTATAATTTTGAGAT
This sequence comes from Anguilla anguilla, assembly GCF_013347855.1. Classification (NCBI taxonomy): domain Eukaryota; kingdom Metazoa; phylum Chordata; class Actinopteri; order Anguilliformes; family Anguillidae; genus Anguilla; species Anguilla anguilla. The sequence goes on along the minus strand of NC_049204.1, from coordinate 17,583,197 downwards.
TGTGCTTTTGAATCTACCTTCCATAATCACAGAATCAACTGCAGATATTACTCTCTAGTCATTTAATTCTGACTACCTTTCTGTCATAGCATTGACTTTTGACCAAATATTGCTGATTCAGCAGTGTGTATTATCTTCAGTAAGTGAAGTCATTCTTAAAAATTCGGGTCAGCCACTATGGTAACTTAGTCCCTCAGTAATGATTTTTTTTAAGTAATGCCACAATAAATTGATTTGATAAGTTTTTTATTTTTTATTTTATTTTATTTTTATCTCAGTTTATTTGTAGGTTCAAAGGTACAAAGAAACTAAGATGTTTTTTCTTCAAATTTAACAAAATTATGCCAAGGAAGGGTTTGTATATTATTTTTCCTTTCAAGTGAAAATAAATATCTTAAAACATAATTGTAATGTGTTGCAACAGGGTTTTAGAACAGTATGAAGGTATTGAGTGAAATTATGTTTCCTATCTCATTCTAGGTGATTTTGTTCTCTGTTTCCGTTATATTGTTGCTCTTATTTTTGTCATTTAATGTTACATCTATATTTACAATAACTTTTCACTCAGTGATATTGCCTTATTGTTATGCGTGATACCAAGTTCATTTTGACGGGTTGATTGATCGAGTGAACTAAATGTTTCTGTCTGACTCACGCCACATGAAAATCCCTATTAACCAAATTGCAAGAAAAATCTTGCCCCAGATAAATGAATACTGTACGCATATCACTTCAAACACTCTGGGCGTGCTGTGCTCAACATTTACATGAACAAGACCGGTGGCATACAAACCAAAGGCCTTTCTCACCAGAGAACCACCAGAGTGCAGCATTGTCAAAGCAGACATAGAGCTAAAACACACTCAACTCGTATTTGTGATGCAGTACATAAATTGAGAATTTTAAATGAATCAGCAAATAAAAACTGCTACGACTAATATTAATGCTTACATCTGATATCTGAACACTTGAATAATGATATGAGAACACAATAGCAATACGTGCTGTGGGTAGGTTAAACCCTGCATGAAGAAACAAGTAAGCCTTTGAATGCCATAAAATGCCCTTCAAATAAATGACCTTAGGTCTCAGAATATACAAGGCAAATCATATCATCAAATCATAAAATTTAAAGTTTTAATAAAATATCACTTTCTGAAATTCATAACTTATTTAGGGACAAATGGCAGTAAGGTTAGAAAAACTGACAATGACAATGTAGCGCTGAAGAGCGACTTGACATTTTAGGACTGATTTGTTATTGGGCCTGAAGTGGTACTGACATTCTCCTTCTCCTTTATGCATTTGAATGCTAGGGCGAGGTCATTACCAGGTAGCCAGGGCACAAATAGGCAAATCTTTTATCCCCCGCCCCCCTCAAGTCATCCTTCCCAGATGTTTCCATGACAGCTGCAGTCCTCCAGGTATCAGAACACTCCCTTAACCTGCTAGCCAGAGGAACTCAACATACATTACTAAGATTTACACCGAGCTTCAGAAATGTGATTTCATCTTAAATATTAATGTGATAACTTGAGTTTGACACCCACAGGACATAAGGCCTGATCCTTCTGAGGCAACATCTACTTTATCATGACAGCTATAGAGACAAAGTCTACAGTTATTCAATTCAAATACTGGCCATTATTAATTTACATGAGGACATGTGGTATAAAATCCATAAAATCCATATTGTCAGAAGGGTTAGCTAATGCATTAAATGATGTTTTGGATAATTACACTTTAAAAACCACTTAGTGTATCTCATTTCTTAGCAGTTTTTTTTGTGGGCATGAATTTTCATGCATCATAAAACGAGTGCTAAAAGTCATTATTTAACTAGTCAACATGTGATGGTCTCCTCTGATTCCTACTATCATTAAACAAACGATCACTAACAAACATTAACTGCTTCAAATCTGCTTTATTTTACTCTTAAGTGAGATCCAAACACATCACAATTCATCACATAGTATGTCAATGAACAATGTACTCATTGCTGTGTTGTCATGTAGTATAGTGGATATACATTTACTTAATTCTGTGTACCGTGATTTTATATACTTTATATATATATATTGTCATCTATCAATCTAGACAGTGGCCTTGATTCAATCAAAACCTATTTAAGTTTGACTCACACTTATTAAAGTGTTAATAATTACTTACACATGTACCTGTGTTAATGTACTATCATTTACATTGATTCTAATGAGCAAGGCTTGATCAGTCCAGATCTCCCACCACAAATTTCTCAGGAAAGAAGCGAAGGAATTTCAATCTTAATTATCTTTTCATACGTTTCACACAATCTGCACAGAATACTTAATGAAAGCCTAGGTTCAATAAAAATTCTGAGGATGTGAATTTGCTTACTTAACACCTATGCTATAAATTCAAGTGCAACCATTACTATGTTGCTTTGCATCTACAGTTTAGTCTTGTCACTGGATATAAGACGAGGCCATGATGTTGATGAAAGCTGTACTACTACTAAACTAAGTAGACTACTTTAGTTGAAGGCTCATTTAAACATAAAATGCCGTTTAAATGAGAAATATCACTTAAAATGTATTTCAAATTTGAGCAGGATGGATTTGTAAATACATTTCCATAACAAGACAAATAAAGCCAAATTAAATTAAATCTCTGAAATGAAAATGAGTGAACAATGCTGAATTAGAGGAAGTGTGTTATGTCTGTAAGCCATTGCACTCATAAGCTATAGCTGCCCGTCTTTGACTCCTGCTTCCAAGACTATTAAAATGAAAAATTAACTACAGTCCAGATTAATGTTATTGTTGAATTCTTATTCTGGGGTGAGTATGGCAACAGGAGATGAGGTCATTACTAGGAAATGTCAGCCTGCCAGTTACCACTACCAAGCATTTGTCCAGGTCAACTGAGACTTCAAGTCCCATTATCCCAATTTATTCTTCTCATTAAATGGCAAAACATGGCACCACACATTACATCACAGGCATTTAGCGGATGCTCTTATTCAGAGCATCATGTCCTACCTGGGAATCTAACCTGTGACTTTTAGGTTACAAGACCAGCTCCTTACCCGTTATGCTACACTGCTGCCCTGAATGTACCAGTGATTGGTTTGGTCGACAATTTAATACGGGTCAGGCAATCTCTCACTGAGTCTGAGTCCAGCTATAAAAAAGAGACAAATATGCGAAGACCGTAAACTTTTACATATTCTCTAAGCAAGTAGCAATAAACCAAAGGACTTTGCCCACTGATGGGGTGTTAAATGTAACGTGAGAGGCTCAAGTGACTTGTGAGACAGAATACATGCTGTGCGGTGCTGTGATTCATAGAGGAGAATGAAGAGTGCCAGGCTACGCTAAGGTATTCTGTATATTCATGCATGTTACTTGTTTCATCTGGTGTAAGTATTATTCACAACAATGTTGATGCCTTTCCAGAGATATGTTTAAGGGACAAAAAGAAATGTTATGCTTTTCTTCTTTCTTGTAAAAACGATCTGTTGAATTGTTTGGTTTCGATTTTGAGCCAAACTATTGATTTCATGAAACATATATGCAAGAATTACTGCGGATACAAAGTAAAGTTTGTAGCTTCACTTTCTGCTGCAATGCAAATATTAAGATAACTTTTGAGATTTTTTGAGAACCTTTGTATAGCATTGTTTTAATATGACAGCTTGAGAAACAAATTCTACATTCTTACAAAAAATACAACTGATATTGCATGCTTTTTTGGTCATAAAAATCATAAATATTGGCGTGGAATTTACCACAGAAAGTCAGAGAAGCATCAGAAAAAACAGAGAAATGTGAGATGTGCAATTGAATCACATGTCTAGTTAAACATAAACTCTCTACCTCTGTTGCCTGAGAACAATGATTTATAAATATAAAAATATATAAAGCAAATATAATTTGTGAAAAATATTGGACATGAAAAGGGAATGTTTTAGTTGTTTGTCTTTCATGATCTAATGTATTTTTTTATTTTTATTTTTTTTATTAAAAAATAAAAACCCTCAGGACAGATGATACAGAATTTATTTTTGTGTCATGGTGTAAAAAAAGAGCCAGAATTAATTACCTTTATTCTTATATTACCTATCCATCAATAGAAATGTGGTGCTTTAAAATGATTGTGAAAACATGTTTCCTTCATGGATGTTAGAAGTTTCTAAAACAAGCTTTAGAAGCTTGTGTGCCTAGTTTCTTTGTAGAGGCTCTTGCGCACATGGGTCTGTTAGTGTAACTATCCAATGCCAGTGTCCCAATACAAATCTTTAACGCTGACCAAATAAACAAGTTACAAACTGATAAAATAAGGGTGAGTAGAGTGCAAAGAGAATACACAGTAAATCAAACTTCAGTTTGAGTTCAGCAACAGTTTTTTTCAAAAGTGTTAATCACAGAAGTATTCCAGTCATGACAACGATGCTATTATGGTTGTGTCTAGATGGGATATACAGGAGATTTAAAGAACTGGTGTCCTATCTTATCGGTTCGCCACCGGATTAAATTAATGACATTTTGACCTTTTTGTCTAACTAAGGATAAATCATTTGAATAAGAAAGGGAGCCAAATAAAAAATGAAGGAAACTACCTATAAAAACTAGTGACTATTTAACTATTCAACAAGGTATCTAGCTACCTAGCCTACATAACGTTACTAGTTTCCCCATCTTTTATTTGGCTGCCTTTCTGTCCAAATGATTTACCCTTAGTTTTGTTAACAAATGAGGTCAGACTTTCCTCCTGGAAGGAGGAATAAGGAATAATTTAATTCTTCGATTGTGGTGAACCTATCGGCTAGGACACCACTTCCCGAAATGACCTGCTACATGAGGGTGCAGTAATGACATGAACAGGAAAATTAAATTAAATTGCCCCCAGCTGGTCAGCCGTGACGCAACCACCCATGTGATATTTTGATGGACTAATTGCAGACAAGGGGAGGGTTGCGAAATTGTAAACTGCTTTTGAACAGTTTGCGCTGGGGGCTCGCACACAACGCGGCGTATGAACTCAAAACACCACGTCTTTTTGTTCCTCTTTTGTTCAAAAACGATCGTTTCAAACAAAAAGTCTGATTTTGTTTTGAGTATACTGGTACCTTTATTCAGGGTTGCACAAGATCAGTCCTGGAGAATCATGGTTTCAAGGGCCAATTTGGACCTTGGAAATTGATTTGTGGACTTTTTAGCTAATCAATGGCTTAAATCACACACTCTCTAGTACTGGCATTGGGCATTTCTTCTCTACTTCAAAAAGACCACACAATAGGCACATTTAGGTAAACTGGGATTGACAGGTCTTGGTTAACTTCATCTGTATGTAGAGAGGAAAAATCAAGGTATTCGACTGCTTGGAAATGCTTAATTGCTGATGTTTCATTACATTTTCTTCATTAGATAAATAGCACTTGGCTAGTTGTTTTTGTTTTGTTTTTTTGACACTGGGAGAAGACTGAACATGGAGGTGAAGAGCAGCTTGAGGAGAGCTCAGTCCCTGAAAAATGTCTCCCCAGGTCATGTCAGGTCATGGACAGAAGCAGGCTTGTGGGACAGGAGGAAGTCTGTCTCTCAACTTGTGGCACAGTAAGTAACATATAGCCTTTCATGCTTGACTTTGATTTGAATAATAGATTCACACTGCAAATCAGACTCCTCATAACATCCTCTGTTTTTATGCTGTATTGTCTATTAAAAGAGTTTGATCACACATATCTGTGTTTTTATAGGTATCAAACCTCACTGGACCCAGGAACGACCAGTCAGGCAGAAACACAAAAAGTGTGTGATGATCTGACACCTGTTTTACATGTTGCAGTACTCACCATAGTTCCTATACTTTCCACCTGCTTCATGTTTATTTCTGTTCAGTTTCACAGGGTAATTTACTGTACTGAGATAACGCATTATTCATTTAAACTCTGGTAGGGATAGAAATAATTACTGCAACCATTGGCAATACTCCATTTGAATCCCCGTGCAGATACATTAACAGCCAAATTTTTCCTGGAGATGATGTCACTGCCTTTTTAATTTTGATTTGGCTGATTTTATGCTTGAACTCTCCAATTCAACTTTGCAGGATGCCACTGATGGAGATTTACCTCAGTTGGAAAATATTTCATCTGCCAGAAATGAGACGCCAACTGCACTGGAAGCACTTTTGAAGAGAAATGTGTTGAGAAAGTATCAATGGGAACAGTCACCTCACGGTGAAGGTGCAAAGCTCTCCCGTAGTCGATCCATGGAGAATCTCCCGAGACATAGACCTGGGAGCATCAGTGCTTTACGAGCTCTGTTTGAGTCCAAGGCTGTTTTGAAACAAAAAACCAGCAGCGCAAATGTTTCAAACAAGACCATAGTGACCCCAACTGTCAATGGGAATGTAGAGATAGAGATGTTAGCAGAGAACTCAAAAACCCAGAGTCTTCCCACTACTGTGGACAAAGTGGAGGAGGTTGGTCAAAAGGTGAATTTTGGTTTTTGAGCTAAACCTTTCTCTTCAGGAAAGGTTTTGATGTAACCCTTTTCTTTGTATTGCAGCACTCAAGAGAATACAGCCTTCATACACAGTAAAATGTTCTGTGCTAAATATACTTTAATAGATACAAGTGATCCTTATTGGACTCATATGTACTCTGTTAGAGTTCAATTAACACTGAACATTTTACTCTGTATGAATCATCGACTAATTGGGTACGCTTGATTATTTGAAGGTTTGAGTTTAACTGAAATGCACTTTCTACCCTCCAGGACATTAATATGGTTCAGTCCAATAGAAGAAGGACAATAAGTGGTATATCTCTTGAAAAATCAGGAGGCCAAGACGGTCAGTATCAACATGAAAAAATGCTTGTCCTTTTATCTTCCTGGATCAGCCAATGAAAAATCTACTGAATGCCGGGCTAGATTTTAATTAAATTTGGTTTTAGTCATTTTAATCATGGAAATTAAGCGGGGACTATTAAGCGATCTATGTCATTAACTATGCACAAACTTCCAAAATCATTTATACAAAAGTTATTTATACAAAATATTAAGAAAAATAGTATTTAATTGATATTTTATTTTTCGAAATAAAAGTTAGAAGCTAGAAGCAGGGAATATTCCCTTATATTCTAGTGTTATAGTTTAGTGACTAAACATTACTGTGTGCATGTTCATGTCAAAAAGAGCGTTATAAAGAGTTACATTGACTTGGAGGAGTATATATATGGAGTAAGTGGGCAAAACGCAACTGTAGAGTGCCATTTAATGACAAGACAAGGTTGGTCTGCCGAGTTCAAGAAACAGGTAGTGACATCATACTGGGTAGGGGAAGAACGAGCAAGGTCTAGTCTTATGACAAGTTTCAGAACCAGTAACAGACTCAGCCTATGTAGAATAACAGTGCTCAGTGCTCCATAAATAGTTTCCCAACTTATATCTCTTCACTGATGTGGACTAATAAAATTCAGCTGTAATATGAGCCAGTACTACCAAGAAGCACAGTGACACAGGGAAAGCTACAGTCAAAAGCAACCCCCGTTACAGATAAGAGGCTATCCAAAGCATTCAGAAACTCTTTGACACTTCAAAATTGGACGAGAAATCAAGTAGACATCCTAGTCTGCCGGAACCAGAGACTGCTTAAATTTGTGAGTACATATTTCATGTTAGATCAGACACACCTATTCATTTATTTGTGTTTCTGGGCTGTTGTGTGAGCAGATTTACAGTGAATGCCAAAGCATAGCCTTAGCATTATGCTTAGTCATAGCATGGTCATGTGTTATAGATATATTGCTATTGAGAAATGTAAGATTATTAAGTTGTTTTCCATAATGTTTCCTTATTTGTAATGGGAAAAAGCTTTGTAAAAATGGTTGTTTCTGTATTAGCTATCCAAAATTATGGAAAGATTCCTGATATTAATGTGGCTAATGATGATAAAATAAAATATATGCCTTTACATTTTTTTAAATAAGATACTCTTTACTTTTAATCAGCATTTCCTACCTTCAGACAAACCTATTTAAACCATACCATTTCAAAGTGAGAGATGGACCTGTGAAGGGTCACACAGCAAAAGCTGTGAGCTTGCGCCATCTTCTCATCTCAGCTCATGATCTCATAGTGTCAGCCTTCTCAGTTTCGTCATTCAATCCAGAGATAGTTACATTCATTTAAAAATAATTTTTATAAAGATATTAGAATAAATATTATTAGTATGTTGTTATTTTCCTCAATGTTATATTCCATAATAATCTGAAATAATGAAGCTCGTCAGTGTTACACAGGCTAAAAGTCTCTGGCAAGGGAATTTGGAGCAGGCAGCTGAAGTGGCACCAGTTGCCTCATTGCCCTATAAACAGCTGTCACTGAGCAAAACCTCTTCACATAGCATAGCTTCTGAAGGCTCCACCTAATACCAAAGACCTGATGGTGGCAGTAAATAGCTATGGTGGATACTGTAATCAAACCCCGCCACACCAATACGTTAATGCTGTCTTGTTAAAAATACTGTTGGTCTGGTGGGTAAATGTATACAGTCGGACTGCTTCACACTGTAACCAGCGTAGTTATAGGCGTTCATGCAGCCTCTGTTGATCACGCTACCTCTGTTCTCAAGTGATAGGCACTTTCTTAAAAATGCTTGGCCTTTTATCTTCCTAAAGTTCGCAGAAGATCAGGAATTCCAAATCGGGGAGGGAGAAAACATATGTATAAAAAAACATACAAGACATATAACACACTATTGGGGTATCTATATCCAGGGAGAATTGCTGTTCTTGCCTTTGGCTTGCTTTTGTTGGGGTTTCGGTTGGATTGATGTGTAGTGTATTGTGACTTTTTTTTTCCCGAAACACCACTAAATAAATAACACTGATTTGATTTGATATCATTTTGCTAATGATGATCTCTTAATCCCAGGTCAAAAGCATTATGTTTTGCAGAAGGTTTTTAACTCTGGAAACTGAAAAAGGGACTCACTGCATTTTAGTTTCTATATGTAACAAGGCTATAATAGCCTGGCCTGTTTTGCAGGAATATCACAAGTTATGCTCCTCCATAAAAGGAGATTAAATTTGCTGATCTATATGCTTTTTTTTCTTCTTTTTTCAAAGTAAGCTAAAGGAAATCCACAGATAAAAAATTATAGCAGTCAAAATTGAGAAAATAATAAATTAACATCACAGCTATATCCTGGCTGGCAGAGGTGTAGCAAAACAGCTCTGGAAAATGCTACAGGTTGCACAGTTTCCCATAAGGTTCCACTTTCGGCAAAGGTTTATAAGGGGTGAGGCAATACAGACCTGTGGACGCTGGTGCGAAATCAAATGAAATCCTTGCTAAAAATAATTAGCATTAACGCCATCTTTTCTTTCCAATAAATTTCAGATGAGAAGAGGAGGTCTCTAGTAGACCACAAAGATTTCAGTTCAGTCTACGGACAAGAAAAACCATCAGCTTCCGTAAAAGCCTTGTCTGCTCTCTATTTGTCGAAATTAGCAGCTGTGGAGTCCAAGGGGCACTCCATAAAACCTGTGAGTTCTTGTGACGATTTGAAATGAAAATGAAACATTTGAACATTTGACAAACCTTTTTGCTAATAGAAAGGTCAGAAACAAGTTCAGTTTCAAACATGTCAATGAAACTTTTGAAACTCAATAATGATCTAAAGTGTATTTATTTTTTAGTCAAAGCACAGTTGTAAAAATGTCAATTGTTTTGTGCTTTCATTAAATTGGGAAATTAGCTCTGGACAAATCTCCAATTACTACACATTTGTAGGTGAAACAATCTAGCAGTAAACGGATATGTATCATACTGTAGTCATCAATACTCTATTTTTCATGCAAGTTGTCTTAATTATTGATTCAGTTTGAGAATCTACTCTGTATTGATTCTATGACCGTGTATGAATGTAACCTATTAGTTCTAATAAGTAGCAGGAGTGAACATTCATTTATATGGCATTCAAGGTTCAAGGTTCAAGGTTCAAGGTTATCTTTATTGTTCCAATAGGGGAAATTTGTTTTGTAGCCAGGGTTCACATAAAGACAGAATACAAAAGGACAACATCACAACAGCATCAACACAATTAAATCACTAAGCTAGTGAAGGGAAATGGAAACTGTTACCAAGTACAAATGTGCAAGTGTGCAAGTGTGTAAGTGTGCAAATGTGCAGGGGTAGTGCAAGTAATGCAGCCAGAGTGCTATTTGCCATTAAGCATATCAATAGCACTTGGGATGAAGGAGACATGGAGTCTTTTAGTCCTCCAAACAGGTGCCCTGAAATGACGGCCTGAGAGCAAAAGCTCAAACTCCTCCTGGAGTGCATGATCCTGGCATACCAATATAGCATTAGCCTGTTAGACCTGCCTGTTATAAATGTCCAAAAGCCTGGCATATGAGTTTCCAACAGGGCAATGCTCATATGAAGGCTTTGGCTGAAATGCATTAACCTTGGTGACAGTAGTGATAAAGATGATATTAGAGCTAAAAATTCAGAATTAATTTTTTTCTTTTCGATAGGATTGTGCAGCCCAAGATCACATGCTTTCTCCTGTCAAGAAAAACACAGCCAGCAAGGTATGGTGAAATAGTAGCTATGCAGTGAAACTACCAAGGTCTCAGTGTTCAGTGAGAAAAAATATTAAAATTATTTGCACTGTTCAACAACATTGAATGACTTGACTTGCCTTGACAAAAAATTGACAGTGGCAATACTAACGATTTTGGAGTGGGTCTTTGCATGAGAGAAGATGGTTTGCTATGATGCATGTCCTGCGATATCTAAACAACTCAGACAAAGGTTAGTATGACTTATCCCTTCTTGCATATGGCCACTAACATTGATATAATATTAATATCACTTGTTAAACTGAGGAAAAACAGGCCTCCTATGTGTTTCCAGGCTAAGATGGCAGACCAAACCCACCAAATGGAGGTTGCAGAGGGATTCAATGAAATTGATGCAGGAAGATACCAAAATCTACCTTCTCAAAACAGTCATCAACAGAATTGTTCACTGAGGAGTGCTGAAAGCCATGTCTTCTTACCTATTTGCCCACCTAAGGAAACCTTCTCAGAATTCTACCAAAGGAGACAGAAAAGTGAGTTGAAAAGGCTTTATAGACACACCCACCCAGAATTGAAGGCCCTGAACAATGTTATAGACAATTCAGAACTTGAACACACAACTACAAGCAACAGATATGAGGGGGAGGTTCAGTCCATGCGATGGATGTTTGAAAACTGGACATTGGATAACAGTCATCATAGAGATCCACATACCACTAAAGAGTTCCTAGAAGAGAATATTGCTTCCCAAGAGGGAGATGTTAAGGGCACCTCATCTATGTTTGAGCACCGCAAAGATACTGATCAATTCAAAGTTACTGCAGGTTTGTCCATAAAGGATTGCGTCAGAGAAGGCATTCACAAAGATACATGGATGTCTGAGAAGCAACCAATAGATGCCCTCAAAAGTCCTGGCCAAGATGATGCAGGAATGGAAGCTGAACAGTGGAATGAACTAATCCAGAGTGGGGATGTTTTCAGGGCAGAGCCGTGCTATGTACTCCATGATAGCCCTGGAAACATGTGCAAGCTCAAACCCACGTTTAACAAAGAACTCCTGAGCAGCAATGTCAAAATGCAACACTGGACCCCATCTGCAGACAAAAGTGTGATCTTCCAGGGTAATCCCTTGGAAGAGGACCAAAAAGACAGTATTGGTAGGGACAGACAGGGATGGATGACTGAGGGGCAAGCCTTGGATGATGTTTGCCAAGTGGCTAAGGAAGACAAATATCAAGAAACCGCAGATACAGTGGAAGAGGTCAATGTCATGGCCAAAACACAGCTGTTTGAAACCCAGCCTCTTGCTGCACTTAAAGAAGAACCGTCAGATTCAGAGGATACTGAATCTAAGGAGGATATTGTTGGAGCAGATGTGAGATCTATCTTATGGTCATTTGAAACGAAGTCTGTAGAAAATCATAAGGATAGCAATAAATTGAGGGGCTGGGAGAAAGTCAATGTTTCTGGAGGTGAAAGGGGGCTAGTTATGAAGACAAAGCATGTGCATGAACCCTCCACCATAGATTGTGTCAGACAAGGGAACATGGAGGGAGAAAGTGTTCAAAATGCATGTGGAACAGAAAACAATGATGTTAAATATTGCAAACTCCATTTTGAAACGATTCCACAAAGAAATCTTGCTCACTTAGAGAATGACAATAAAGCCCTCAATAGCATAAGTTGCAATATAAAATATAACAAAGCTTTATTTGAGACCACACCTGTTAAAGACTCTTCAGGAATTTTTCATGAGGTCACAACGGTGGGCAGGGAAAAGAAAACAGTCAATGGAAATGTCCCAAACTACAAATGGATGTTTGAAACCAGAATGCAAGACCAGCTTAAAGAATGGAAAATAAATTTTGAATTCAACAGAGGTAGGGAAATTGATTGCTTAAATAGTGCATCAAAAGAAGCATCTCACTCAAGAGATAGCCACAGTAAGAGGACTTGCGCTTTCGGTTTGGAAAATAAGGAAATGGTGGGGATCCATAAAACAGAACTAGACGAGATGATAGTGGATGAGCAAAGTTCAGATCTTCAGGCAGCCATGCGGAGCCTCCGCCAAGCCACAGACGAAGCCAGGTTTATTGAACATACGGTACAGGAGAGGCAGCGCGCTTCTGCTCAAAAATGCCTAAATCAGCCCAGTCCGGCTGTTTCTCTTTCAACAGTGGATGATGTTGTTCAGAGGTCAGAACAAGAAACAGACTCCGATGTCGTAAGCGGTAACGTGAAAGCTGCTATAAATGCTCAGCAGGGATCTACAATACTACAGTCCGTTGATGATGAAGAAATTGTGAAAGGTAGTTTTCAAGCAGCCCTTCGGTCTCTGGAGAAGTCTAACATTAATATTTCAAAAGGAGACTTCAAAGCTGCAATGTTATACAGAAACGCGGGAAAATCTTATTCAGCACAAAAAAAGAAACAAGCTTTGCAGACTGTTTGCAAGCAGGCTAATGTGGAATCTTTACCCTCTTCGCATACTCAATTATCCCATTCAGTTCCATTGATGACTGACAAGTTGGCACCAATGAAAAAAGCAGTGGTTGAGGATCATATTACAGACAGAACTACAAATGCCAAACCTCCTTCCTCCATTTTGTCAAATCAATCCCAAAATCCCCTACCATTTAATCCAAGGCCTGTCAAGCAAAAGCCAGCCATTCCTCCTAAGCCTGATCACCTGAAAAAAATTCCTGGTCCTGTGACAAGGAGTCTACCTGTTCATACAAAAAGGTCTGAGCACCTGCAGCAAACTCAGTGATTTCTTCTGAAAACCCAATAAACAATATTTTCCATCCTTGCTTACAGTGTAAAAATTGTATTTTTATGATAAAAATGTTTGTAAGACTTCACAGGATTTCTCTACTGTTTTTCAAAACATTGTCAGTCATTTAGAATAATGGAAATAACTTATCATTTATTGGCCATCTATAACATAGGATGATTTATAGTTAAATAACATGATTTATACAGTTTTTTCCCATCATGAAATTATTTTTGACTGGAAATGTTTTTTCATTGATAGAATTAAACACATGCCACTGAAAATGAATATAGTGGCGGAGAACTGTGTATATATACAGAGCTACATGAAGGATGGGCAAAGTTTAGCAAAAATGAGCTGGGGTATTCAAGCAGCTCTTGACTGAAACGAATGTGTTCTTGTGCATGAGCAGCAATGTAGCACTGCTAATCAAATAAACATCCCCTCTCAACAAGAAACCCATGAGATAGAATCCTCATGGAGATAGCTATGATTAACAGCATGAACACGCAGTAAACAAGGTAGCACTAAAGAAAAATACAATAATAAGCCAGATGACAAGCAGCAACCAAGGGTGTCAGTCCACAAAAACTAAATTATGAGAGGCAACGTGAACACAGAAAAAGGAGATATTTGAAAATGTGAAGAAGAGAGACAAACTGAAGATAATCCTTTCCAAAGAAACTGAAGAAACGAAGCAGCAAGATCCTTGGGCACTTTTTCCGGGAATGTGTCAGACTGGACTGTTACGTCTGAAAAGTTTATAAAAAGCTTCAAGGCAAACAGAATCATTATAAGTTCAAGACCACTTTGACATAAAATATACATGTTTTTCTTTAAAAAAAAAAACATATTTATCTTCAATGTGTTTGCAGTTGCACATGCAGTATGGAATAAATGACTGCTTTTTTGGAATTTGAATGTTTCTATTGAATGATCTTTTCTAAATTTATATTTTAATGGTAATTCATCTTTAAATGAAAATTTTGCCATTAATGCTATACAATGACTTTGATCTTACCACTTACTACAGTTGCAATTTGCACTTAAATACGATATGTAGGTACGATAACATTTGGACTCAATTCAGAGAATCGCATGACCTCCATGATTGTTATTCATCATTTGATAGGGTCACATAGCAATGTTTTATGAAAATAAAAATCTGCAAAATTGTTTTCATGCTGTATGTGGTTGACAAATGTGAGGTTTGTTGTTTCTGGGGTCTTCAATACTACTATAGATACATGCAACTAAACCCTTTGTTGGTCTTCATTCTGCTGTGAATGTGAAAGTGAACACCTGATAATTTGTTAGAAAGTACTTGTAGGTATTCTTTTACCAATTTGAAAAAGTTAAATAATTGAATTAAAGCATTTATGGGGTAGATATGAAATATGAATACTGTGAAGATACTGAGTCACAGTGTCCTATGAATGACGATAAAATATTTTGTCACTTGGCTGAAGTGAAAACTTTCATATTCAGGTTCTCTGTGATCTGTTTCAACTGTGTAATGTCATGTGTGTAATGGAAAGGAGAACAAAGTGCATAAAAAGTAAAATTTCAGCTAAGATCATTGTTTTAGAAAATGTCAAATAATTCTAGAGGTGAAGAATTCAAGGTCAAGTTAATTCTTGTGATTACTGATTCTGATAACTCAACTCATTAGCACTTTTGAAACAGTTGGCCTGGGTTAGGTATACCATGGGCATTAAAAATGGTTTTGTTTCCCAGTCAAAATTATTGAAACATGTTTCAATAAAAGCTTTTAACTTTACCTTCAAGAGTGCCTTTGATCCTTACCTGCCAGTTGTATTTTTTCATAATTTTGACTGGCAAACCTTTTTGATGCATTGATAATTTCCTCCTTTTTCCATAGAGCACCTTTTTGGCCATTATCTTTGTCTGTGTAGTGCTTCTTCCCTAACCTTTTTATACCATGGACATTACTCGGATTTAAAAAATACTCTATATTATCTTTATTTCAAGTCCAAACAATATATATGGTTAATGTTTATTTTATAATTGATTAATTGCTAAGTGTAAACTACAAAAAGTGCGAATACATAAAAAATGTTAATTTGATGGTTTTGATTTTGTTTCATATTGCTTTTTAATGATTATATTATCAAAGTTCCAGATACCCACAAAGGAACTGTGTTCTGCGTGTTTGAAACCCGTCTATCCAATGGAAAAAACTGTGGCTGATAAATTCATCTTCCACAACAACTGTTTCTGTTGTAAACACTGTAAAAAGAAGCTGAGGTGAGATATTCAATTTTTATTGTTAATTCCTGATGGAAATTACTTGAATATTTCAATAATGATCACAAAACATTTATGGACAGCAGTTGCAAATGTGACAGCACCTCCTCCTACTGCAAAAAATATATACAAATACAACTTCAAATTGCAAGGTTATTATGTTGCCAACATCTGTTGTTGAAAGTATTTTGTCATGATGACTTATTTCTTTTGTGAAAATAGGTATAAAGCATCTATAAAAGGATAAATCAAGAAAGAAAGAAATAAAGATGACAATTTTGCTTGCTTTGCTTGTTTGTAGCATTCTCAATTATGCACCTCTATACGGAGAGTTCTACTGCATGTTCCATTATCAGCAACTGTTCAGAACTAGAGGAAACTATGACGAGGGATTTGGCCATAAACAGCACAAGGACCGCTGGCTTCAGAGAACCAAAGAGAGGATTTCTGACAATGAAAAAGATCACAAAGAACCTCAGCTACTATCTAAGGCTTCCGATATGGACATGGAGTTCTCTGCTGGTGAGTGCAGCCCACTTATAACACCAAAAATCATAAGGGACAGGGAGCGTTGTCAAGATTCATGGAAAAAAATCCGATATGGAGAGTGCAATATAAGAATGTAATTCTCAGTGTTACTTTGATCTAAAGGTATACTATGCAGGATTTTTTACTTGAAAATATTATAAAATAACCATGTTAAGGCATATCTATGATGCGCTGGCAAGTTCTGTTGTTATGCACTTTCACCAATTTGTGTACCTTTACCTGTATTTGTGATTCTAAAATGTGTTTGGGATGTTTCTGGGCATGGTGCTCTTTTCTGTGTGTGAAGGGGTAGGTGTGGCTACGGAGCCTGTGGCTTGCAAGTCAGATTTTGACAGTGTTTGTTGCTATAGCTAGCTAGCTGCTGTAATGGCCTAGATACAGCAAAGCAAAAAATACAAGCTGACCAGGCTTGTTCAAGAACTAGTTACTTTAACCTTGGAATTCCTTTTCTTCAGCGGCATGAGCTGAAGTTCACCAAGGGGATAAAAAGCAATGGGGAACTGCCTTGTTTTCTGTTGGGCCTGTAAGTAATGTTAGCTTTAGCTATGCAGCTAGGGTTGCCTAACTTCTGGTTTTTTTCAGAATGTGTGGTTTTAAAATTATTTGTACAGTAATTGATGTAATAAATTTACTGGTAGTTTCTAATGATTTTTTGTGTCTGTGACTTGGTTGAGTAGCCTGATCAGGGGAAGAAATCTTTGATTGTAAACACAAGCTTAAGAAATCCTCCATAGTATGCCTTTAAACAGAATTTATTGATTCAGGACTCTCACATATAATCTACCAGTATAAAACTTACTCTACAAGAGCTGGTTTAACTTTGGTTTAAGTTTTGCTGCCCAGATTTATGTTGAGCACTTTTTAAAAAGCAAAAATCAATTTGTACTGATATCATATCTACTGAATAAAGTACCAGAACGTATGTTAGTTATTCCATCTACCCAGCTCCTTGTAAACAATTACACATTATTACTATAAGCGAACATAGTTAAAGGAATCATTCCTGACATGAACAAAACCTTTTGTAACCTTCATGAATGCAAAGTACTTTAACTATGCTCCAGAAAACCAGTGGAAACTCACATTTTATTCTTTTTTGATAGTTTTGAATATGTGAGAGTGTTTTTGTAACAGAAACCTTTTTGTGTGCCCCAGAATGTACTTCTCCCTAGGTATTGCTTGCGGAAGACCATTCAGGACATCAAAATCACTTCAGTAATCCATCTGATGTTGTCATGTACCTTACTGTGCTTAGAAATGTAAAAACCCATGCTAAATTGTAGAGAAATTTTTATTTGGTGAACCGCACATACCCTGCCATTGAATTATATCTTAGGTAGAATAACTATATATGTGTATACATTTTATTTTTAATGATTCTTTTATTTTAATCTCATGTTTTTATCCTTTCTTGCTTGAATGGTGTCAAAATATTATTATAAATCTGCCATTTTGACACGGCCTTAAAAAAAAAAGTATTACGTACCCATACCCATGAATGTCATTAAATATCTGAAAGGTGTGGGGGTGGGACTGGATAAAACAAAATACTCATTTGATTAATTTTTTTTTTTATCAAGGCTAGTTTTCCATATATTGGTGCTTGATTTGATTAATGTGAACACATCCTGATGTGATTCAATTTGAAGTATGATCACAATATTTTTTCTTTTTACTGTCAGTCAGTAAATAAAATTGCACAAAGATGATATATTATGCATTTAACTCTCAGTATTATTGTGATGCCCTGATTTATAAAGTAACAAAATTTTGAGAAATTTAAATTACTCTTACCCTAATGACTATTACTGTTGACATAGCTGTGAAAAACTCCTGTGTAATATAAAACGTGTACTCTGTGCACAAAATGGAAGACCGCTTTTTCTAAGCACAAGATAATTGTAAAACATCAATTTAATTAAAGCTGATAAAAAGGGATCAAGCTATATTTACTGAAGATTACGACCACAATAAACTTTAGTAATAGCATACGGATTTAACTAAATGGGGTGATGGTTTTCCATTCAGCTGTTGTAAATGAGTGCAGTGACCTGTAAATTTGCAGTTACATATGACGTAGATCTAGTGAATTTTATGCAATTGCTTGACTGCAACAGCCATCCAAATAACAAAGGTAGGTGTAACATACTGTAAGGTCATGTTTATCATTTGACATGTTTGCCATCTGCCCAAAGCTTGGCATTCCCATGATTTCTCACAAGCATAGAAATATTCCACATTCAAACATTGTGAACATTTTGTGTCTAAAGGTATAAAATTAATAATGCAGGCTTAATATTTGACAATGTCACTGTAAACTGTCATATTAAAATTCAATTTGTGCAATCTGAGGGGGACTAAATATCATATAATAGAAAGCAAATGCATTGTTATTTCTGTTTATTCATCTGTAGGTAGTAAAACAGTGAAAATGTTACATGTTCACAATTTTAATATCAATACAATTGTTATGTGAGATTTTAATTGTCACACAAAGATTGGGAAAAGATTGGGATATTCTTTACATTTTACTTCAACATAGGGTTCTACACATTTACAACGTTAAACCTACAAAATAGCACAAGAAATAAATGTAGGCATAAAAAGCTACATTTGCATGCTACCATCACCCTGTTGCCACTGAATGGGCTTGATTAGTACTTGGATGGGAGACCACCAAAGAGTAGAAAGAGTAGGGGGGCAGAAAATAATTGCCATGTAGTGCCCAGGCAGGTGCTACACTTTGGTGGTAGTTGAGGAGCGTTTCCCCAGTCCCCTTTTTGAGAAAAGCTATATAAAGACAAGGCATTATTATTATCCACCCATCCATCCATTATCTATACCCGCTTATCCTGGTTAGGGTCGTGGGGGGGGGGGGGGGGGGGCAATTTAGTGTCTGTAATCAGCCTATCTGCATGTCTTTGGACTGTGGGAGGAAACCGGAGGACCCGGAGGAAACCCACGTGGACACAGGGAGAACATGCAAATTCCACATAGAAAGGCCCCAAGCCGAGATTCAAAGCCAAAACCTTCTTGCTGTGAGGCGACAGTGCTACCCACTGCACCATCGTGTCGTCCATTATTATTATTATTAGTGTGGTTGCCTTAGGCAACGAGCGGCTTGATCGGGAATGATGTGCTATTACTTTGTGGAAAGTTTGGGGGCACGGTTTTTGAAAAATCTGAATTTTTGTGGGCAATTTTTCCCATAGCAACCACCTAACAACACACTAGCAACCACCTGGAACACTATAGCAAATGCCTAGCAACACCCTAGCAACCCCCTAGCAACACCCTAGCAACCACCTAGAACTCCATAGCAACCACCTAACAACACACTAGCAACCACCTGGAACACCATAGCAAATGCCTGGCAACACCCTAGCAACCACCTAGAACTCCATAGCAACCACCTAGCAACACCATAGCAGCTGCCTGGAACACCATAGCAACCACCTAGCAACCACCTGGAACACCATAACAACTGCCTAGCAACACCATAGCAACCGCCTATAACTCCATAGCAACCACCTAGAATACCCTAGCAACACCCTAGCAACTGCCTATAACTCCATAGCAACCACCTAGCAACATCTTAGCAACCACTTAGAATACCCTAGCAACACCCTAGCAACCACCTAGAACTCCATAGCAACCACCTAACAACACACTAGCAACCACCTGGAACACTATAGCAAATGCCTAGCAACACCCTAGCAACCGGATATAACTCTATAGCAACCACCAGGCAACCCAATAGCAACCGCCTAGAACTCCATAGCAACCGCCTAGAACTCCATAGCAACCACCTAGCAACACCCTAGCAACCACCTAGCAACACCATAGCAACCGCCTAGAACTCCATAGCAACCACCTAGCAACACCCTAGCAACCACCTGGAACACCATAGCAACCACCTAGCTACACCCTAGCAACTACCTGGAACACCATAACAACTGCCTAGCAACACCCTAGCAACCGCCTATAACTCCATAGCAACCACCTAGAACAGCCTAGCAACAGCCCAGAACTCCATAGCAACCACCTAACAACACACTAGCAACCACCTGGAACACCATAGCAAATGCCTGGCAACACCCTAGCAACCGGCTATAACGCCATAGCAACCACCTAGCAACACCATAGCAACCACCTAGAACACCATAGCAACCACCTAGCAACACCCTAGCAACCACCTGGAACCCAATAGCAACCACCTACCAACACCCTAGCAACAATCTGGAACACCATAACAACTGCCTAGCAACACCCTAGCAACCACCTGGAACACCATAGCAACGACCTAGCAACGCCCTAGCAACCACCTGTAAAACCATAACAACTGCCTAGCAACACCCTAGCAACCACCTATAACTCCATAGCAACCACCTAGCAACATCCTAGCAACCACTTAGAATACCCTAGCAACACCCTAGCAACCACCTAGAACTCCATAGCAACCACCTAACAACACACTAGCAACCACCTGGAACACCATAGCAAATGCCTGGCAACACCCTAGCAACCACCTAGAACTCCATAGCAACCACCTAGCAACACCATAGCAGCCGCCTGGAACACCATAGCAACCACCTAGCAACCACCTGGAACACCATAACAACTGCCTAGCAACACCCTAGCAACCGCCTATAACTCCATAGCAACCATCTAGAATACCCTAGCAACACCCTAGCAACTGCCTATAACTCCATAGCAACCACCTAGCAACATCCTAGCAACCACTTAGAATACCCTAGCAACACCCTAGCAACCACCTAGAACTCCATAGCAACCACCTAACAACACACTAGCAACCACCTGGAACACTATAGCAAATGCCTAGCAACACCCTAGCAACCGGCTATAACTCTATAGCAACCACCTAGCAACCCAATAGCAACCACCTAGAACTCCATAGCAACCACCTAGCAACACCCTAGCAACCACCTAGCAACAGCATAGCAACCGCCTAGAACTCCATAGCAACCACCTAGCAACACCCTAGCAACCACCTGGAACACCATAGCAACCACCTAGCTACACCCTAGCAACCACCTGGAACACAATAACAACTGCCTAGCAACACCCTAGCAACCGCCTATAACTCCATAGCAACCACCTAGCAACATCCTAGCAACCACCTAGAATACCCTAGCAACACCCTAGCAACTGCCTATAACTCCATAGCAAATGCCTAGCAACACCCTAGCAACCGCCTATAACTCCATAGCAACCACCTAGCAACATCCTAGCAACCACCTAGAATACCCTAGCAACACCCTAGCAACTGCCTAGAACTGCATAGCAAGCACCTAGCAACATCCTAGCAACCACTTAGAATACCCTAGCAACCACCTAGCAATGCCCTAGCAACCACCTGGAGCTCAATAGCAACCACCTGAAACACCATAGCAACCACCTAGCACCACCCTAGCGACCGCCTAGAATTCCATGAAACCACCTAGAACTCCATAGAACCACTTAGCAACACCCTAGCAACTGCCTCAGACATCATAGCAACTACCTACCACTGTTCACTCCGTTCAGCACTAAGTCGACTTCGCGTTGGCGGCAACCACACTTCACAATTTCTGCAGGAATTGTCTAGTTATTATTATTATTATTATTATTATTATTATTATTATTATTATTATTATTATTATTATTATTATTATTATTATTATGCAGATGGTTCTTATTATTAAATATCAAGACAATCACTGTTGATTGCATACAATCAATGGAACATTTGGCTGGCTGGCACAAAATAAGGATTGAATCATAATAATTTAAATATAATTGGGCATTAAAGCAAAATTACTTTTTTTAAATCAAATGATTCATTATTTTACTAATTGTATGTATATATCTCTTTAGTGACTATACATTGTTGTTTGTCACATTCAGTTCACATATGGTGCATTAATTTATACACTAAAAGGTAATGTAATTCATAACATTAAAATTACACTTACAGGGAATATAGAACATTACACCTGAATGTTCTTCTCTTGGTTTAAACAATCTTCCTCACTGTTGGAGTTTCCAGTTTCAATGCTTTTGTTTTCAGAGAGCCTGAAAATAAATATAGAACATGTAAATGTAATAATTTATATACTTTAGATTTTAACATTTTCAGCATGATATGTGATTTAAACACTACAAGTGTGCATTCAGTTGTAGTCATATGGTATTTCTCAAGCAGTTTCATTAGCAACCACACAAGAGCAACATTCATAATTAACTTTCAAAAACTGTCCATCTACCTGTGTGATTCCAATCCTCTAACGAGTACCACTTTATAAACAGTGTTATATCATAAATATTGGCATGGTCAGGGGGTGTTCTTACACATGACACAGAGCAGAGTGCTGGCAGTCCCCTATTATCGGCAATATTGATGATACAAAATTCAGGGTTCTCATTCCATATCGCTTTTATAAAATGGATCCATCCACAAAATCCTTATAGATCTCCACAGAACAGTACAATACCATTATAAATAGAAATGGCAACAATCTTTACATATCCAGGATGTTTATGTTGGTGGGAGGCACAAAGACATTCAAATGATATGCCAACATGACAGTTAGCCATGGTATATCTTGAAGATCGGAAGAGGGTGACCAATCAGCATTGTGGACTGTAACTCAGGTTATACTGTAAAATCACTATGCCTCTTCTTCTCCATGGGATTAAAACAAATCTTCTTAGGGGTAAACTCACTTGATAGTTTCCTCAAGGGGAATTGTGTGATCTGCAATTTCTGTGTTTAGCGTCTCAGGCAACAGAAAACATATTCCTCCACCAACCAGTGGGAACACTCCATAAATGACATTGGGAATGGCTTTGTGGTAGACCTCAAGGAGTCGGACCAAAGGAGCCAAGATGCCTGCTACACGAGCAGATGCAGAGTTCAAGCCAACACCATTTTGCCTGGAGAGAAAGTATATATACAGATATCAAGCAGAGTATCTCAAACACATACACTGAAAAACATGGCCAACCACTCAGGATGAAAGTCTGTTTAAGCTGACAGTGTCTACATTTAGTCTATTTATGTTACCCATGGCAATAAAAATCAAAGTAGCTAAAATGGTGATTGTTGTTTTTAACAGTGGTATCCGGTTTATGGTGTTTGTATCAAGATCAAGTCTTAAAGCACATTTTTGATGAGATAACCTCCTGTACTAGTTGTAAATTATTTGTTTTGAAACCTGTTCAGGGTGTATTCCTTCCTCTCGCCACTTCAAGGCTGGGATAGGCATCCCTGACCGGAAATAATCAGTATAGAAAATGGACAGACGGATGGATGGAAGACATCTCTGGAATTCCCAGGACTATCAATTTTGAGGACAATCCCCTTCATAAATACACTTACGCAATGCAAATACAACCTATGCAATGCAAGATGTACTTTCCCAAATCTAGCTTGGAGGAAGACATTTTGCCAAGTACCAGTTTATGAAAGACACTCAGAACTAACCTAACAGCTGTTGGATACAGTTCTGCAGAATAGACATATACGATGGAAAAGGATGCAGAAAGAGCAAACTTCCCAAGAACGGCTATGACAGTCACCACCACCGGTTGGTCTGCAAAACAAAGGACTTACTGGCACAAAGCTCACCACTATGTCAAAAAACACCCAACAGAACTTGATATGCATGTATGACAAGTAAAATCTCTCCAACTTTAAAGAAGAATATTTCAGCAATATATAAAACAAGCCATTAGATTCAACTAATGTAATCAACAATGATTGAGAAGTTTATTCTTTGGCTGAGAAAAAACAATTTAAGTGGTTAATTTAGGGAACCTGGAAAATACAATGAACCATATTTGAGATGGTTATAGACTCCTCACGAAATAATATAGCAAAGCGCATACATGAGGATCATAGAAATTTTACATGAAAATGTTCAATAGCTGAGTAGCTTTACAGTATTCCCAGTTTTAAGCCATGACAATTCCAGAACTCCATGGATCTCAATGAGGAACACACGTTACCTTCTGGAATAGCTGAAATGCTGAGACAAGCTACTCCCCCAAACAGCAAGAAAATGCTCTGGCATTTCCTTCTTCCAAAGCGTTCGATTAAGGGGATAGACCCCAGGCGGGCGAAAAGTTCAACAAAGCCAAAAACAAGCTGTGTGAGATAAATATCAAGGCCAAAGTTCCCCACGTTTAGGCTCAATCCATAGTATACCAGGCAAATCACAAACCTGCAGAGAAAAAGGACACATGAAAGACTAAGACACAATATTTTGATCATTCTTAAACTTCAATGTACATAATAATAATAATAATAATAATAATAATCCCATATACTATTTAAAACATCTTAAAGGATGGAAGGGAGACATTAAAAACTCAACTTTCAGACTTACCAAATATAGTTCATAACAAGAACACGTTTTCTCAAGTAGGCTATTCGGAAAAGATCCAGCATGCTACCTGTTCTTCTTGCCTTCTCGGTCTCAATCTTTTGAGAAAATTTCAAAATGACTTATTGATACTCTAATTAACACTCAATAACTTTGTGACAGTTTCCTAGCATTATTCATTACTTGCATAGTTATAAATATAAAATAAAATGCATTCTTAACTAAATTAAAGCTGCATAATAAGCTGTAAAAAGCATGACTATATCAGTGATTAACAGAAAACCTGGAGGACAATACAGTCATTTTTCATCCAAACTGATGATTTAACATTCTGAACAGATAGCTGCCAGCCTATTAGCAAAACTTAAACATGACAAGATATTTGTTCAACTTAGCCAAAGCAGACCCTGGGGGATGTTGGGACGGGTACCTTGTTGAGGAGTTTCTCAGGCACGGTCCTCTTATTGACTTTTGCTGCCTTCTGGATCAGCGCTCGGGCTTTCTCCTGCTTCCCCTGGGTCAGAAGCCACCGTGCCGATTCCGGGAGAATCCTGCCCGACACACTCCCAAGTCAGTCACCCAGGTGAGGATGCAGAGGCAAGTGATGGTCACAAACAGAAACGCATGAATTCCAAGACCAAGAGCGGGACCAAATTCAGTTTCTCTGCTTCAGAAGGATGCATAAAATGTGTGCAAAACTATAAAGGAAACAGGAAACTATAGTAAAACAATAATGCAATGATAAAAATGTCCCTGTTTCCCCATCTAAGCACACATATCATGTGTTTTATTTAGATTGTTCAAACGCTGTGGGGACAGGCGATGTTCCGCCTCACCAGTAGTAGACGCCAAACGCCAGAACAGGCACGGACAGCACAAACTGCAGTGTTCGCCAGTCTCGTACTCCATACGCTATTCCTGACAGGAGCATCTGGCCCACAGCGAAGGAGCTGTGGGCGACAATAGCACAGAAGGAGCGCTGGGAGGTTCCACACCACTCAGTACCTAGAAAATACAGTGTTAAGGGAAGTTACAGTTCATTCACTTTACATGATAAATAAGTCCAAAAAATGTGTTCTCCCCCTTTTCGAATTCCTCTATTATGGCAGATTTGTCACACTGACTGGTTTCATATCTTTAGACTTTTCAAGGCACTGTATGTCATATCTTGATAATCTTGAATTATTTTTACCATTAAAATATACTGTATGTGATATCACATACTGCATTTGATGTTAGAAACCACTACTACAATTTTGAGAGTATCCTGTGGTTCTATTTATTTGTCCAAAATACAACAAATAAACAAAATGATTATTGATTATTATAATTTTACAAATATAAAATCTCAGTTATTTAAACTATTCCATACAATGGTTGGAATTTAACAGTTCTGCAGTAATTTAGGAAGTAAGTACTGCAATAACTTACCTAGAACAAAGGTGTTTATAGTAACCCCAGATATTGTCATGCCAACCACAAATCTGAGGCAAATGTAAACGTAGATGTTGGGCGAAAAAGCTGCCCCCACCCCAAACAACAGCTGTAAGAGGAGGGAGAATAGGAGCACAGTTCTGCGGCCATACCTGTGGGCAAGAAAATCCAGCACGCTGTCACTGTCCCCTTATGTGTCTATCATTTTTATCACAAAAATGTGAGATGAATGTAACTCAGCTGTCTAAATCTGGCCACTTACGTATCTGCCTGTTTAACTGGCTAACTGACAGTGATTTTGAAATTGTGAAAAGTATATACATTTAAGCGATTATTATAATCATTACTTTTGTTGCTAAGAAATCAGCACAGATGTACTGTAAGAGTGCTGTTACACCAAAGCACCCACAGTTGGAAAATCCTGACCATACGAGTACTGATTGTGAGTCCCACAGATCAACGCAAAGCTGCCCATAACATTTCATAGGGAAGGTGGGTCACAGATGGGTACACCGTGCCATGTAATTACAGCCTTGTTTGATTGGCCGTCTAAGCTCTGATTACACCGTTGGCACAATATCTGCAACCTGACACAATGCATGGACAGCTGAGCTGGTGGACTCCAACCAAGAGTCAAAGAATCAGTTAATTACAGTAATCATCTCAGTTAATAATTAATTTGCCACTGAATCAGACAAGAACTATGAAAAGAACTGAAATTTTTGTTATTCAACACATAATGTGTCGAACTGGGTGTAGTGTATTAAACACTTTTGTTGTTCAATAAAAAGAGTGCAGTTATGTGACATGCTATGTGCAATTATTTGCCCATGCTTTCTTTTTTCTTTTTTTTTTTGCATAGATAATGCTAAATCATATTTACCACATATTTTGTCAAAAGTGAACATAATTTTCAGAGATTTACACAATAAGAATAGTTGCACTGACCACTGATTACATTTGAAACGGATACTCATTGCTCGCTTTCCTTTATACTTTTTGGCAGCTGTTTCACCTTTGCTTGTTATCTGTCTCAGGGTGTAGTTTTCATGTTTTTATGCCCGTACTGTAAGTTCTGCTCTATTTCTGCTCTATCTTTGTCCTGTAGTGCATCCATCTTTCAATCCCTTCATACTTATCCATAATGATGTCAAGTTATTAATGAACACCTCATACAGTAATTTACAAACTTTACTGAACTAGGAGTGTCTTAAGAGAAACCTGTTATAACTTGAGAAATTCCAATTGGCAGCACAGACAGTCACATGATTGATAATTTTTCCAGGCCTTAAAAACACAATCAAAAATTATATCATAGCAATCAAACAGAAACTTAATTAAAGCAAGACAAAGGGTCAATATTAACAAAATAATGAAAATTGTATTTTCAGCTATGGGTATAACCTGCTGAACCTTTCATCAGAGTTAATTATTAATTAATTATACAATGCAATGACATTATAAATCGCACTTGTCTGCCATTGGTCCAAACACCAGGGCACCAAACAGAAAGCCAGCCATGAAGATCGACTGAGAGATTTCATTGAGAGCGCTGTTTTCACACACCAAGCCAAACTGTGGAGAAGTGAGGACATATCAAGCATGCTTTCTAGTATCTATCAACCATGGCATGCATGTGTGCATGGCCTACAGGTGTAATGATGAGTCCAGTATTTACCATTAAAATCTTTGAGGTATCGAATGTGTACCATAGGTGGCTATTACATACCCATACATCAACAAACTTAAACAGTCATAATATGCATTCCATTTGTTAAATATACACTTGTGGTGCAAGAACACAATTTTCTGCAGACATTCTCCATACACTATGTAACTTCTGAACCTTTAAAGATATCAACTACATCCGACTCATATATCCTTATTAGGACTTTTTGAATTAGAGGGGTAAAGGTTCAGGATCATTTAAAATAGTAATCACATCCTGGCTCTCTGGTTCATGATTACGTACATATGTATGATGTTTTCAGGGTTTTTCTCTAATTTTAACTTGTCCTTTTCTAAGAATAAACATAACCCATGCATCCAGAAAAAAAGCCCACTAGAGTTCAGCCCCTGTACCTCAGTGACCAGTGTGGTTAGGCCTGAGGACGTGTCATACAGCCATCCATCTGTACACTCGGAGGTACTGTTGATCCCGTGGGCTTCGATGGACTCCAGATCCCAGTCCACCTGGCTAAACATCGAGCAGCTTTCATAGGCTCCGTCCGGGTCCTTCGGGAGTGTCAGGTTCCGTTGTTCCTCACGAGTCAGGTTCGGTCCGATGCTCAGGATCCATTTTGTGTTGCAGTGATGTGGCAGATTCAGGCCTGTGAACACCTGGGCAAACACGTGGAAGGCTTCAACGATGGTAGGGATGCATACTGCTGCCAGCAATCGCTTCTGGAAAGCACCAAACTCCCCGATGGTAGACAGAATCTGTCCAAAGTCGCTCATTCTGCACAGGTATATGGCACAACTAAAAGGCCTCTCTTGACTATCCATGCAATGCTATATATCTGTAAGGCAAATTTTTTTTGAACTGCCAGTGTTCTCATTCATTCAAATCTCCACCCCCTGTCAAACCCTCCACAACATATCATGTAGCTGAGGATGCGCCCCAGTGCATGTTCCCACACACTTCAGAACAAAAGTAAAACAGCAGGCCATCTGCTCACAGGAATGAACATGCAAATACAACCTTCAGACTTAGCACCAATGAGGTATGCACAGTATGCAAGATAGTACTTGTAGTCAGCAGTAGCCAACTATATATATATATATATAGTGAGTGCCAAAATTTTAGATTTTGATTTTCAAACAATCAATATGTGGTTGAAGTGCACATTCTCAGCTTTATTCGATTTCATCATGTAGAAATTACAGCACTTTATAAATAGCGCCCTCATTTCAGGGCCTCATGTTTGGAACAAATGGCTTCACAGGTGTTTCTGATTAGTCAAGTGTGTTCCATTGCAGGTATAATAGAGCTTTCAGTATCTAGTTTTGTTTCTAGCTTTTTGAGTCTGTTATTGGCATTTGTAAACATGACGACCAGAGTTGTGTCAATGAATGTCAAGGAAGCCATTATGAGGCTGACAAATAAGACAGTCAGAAACCTAGGCCAAACCTTAGGCTAACCAACACCAACTGAATATCATTAAGAAGAAGGAGAGCACTGGTGAGCTCAGAAATCACAAAGAGCCTGGCAGGCCAAGGAAGCCCTATATATATGTGTGTGTGTGTGTGTGTGTTTATTACCGTGTCCAAACCAAAAAAGGTTTTTTCCCTTCATATTTCCAGTTTCTCATGCTGTCTGCTCCTCAGACTCTTGTCTCAGAGTGCCCTGGGGCAAATGTCATAGTGTGTGGGAAGGCTGTGCCAGTCATTTAGGATTAATATTCAGGCCTTCAGCTGGGTTTGTGCTCAATGCAATATTTACATAAATGATCATTACTCAGGTGGAAATTCAAATCATAGCATTAGTTCTTCATTTACATGTTTTTACTTTTCCACTTGGGACGTGCTTACTTGGTTACAAACTATAGCACCATTCTGTTAGTATCTTTTGCTGAGTCGTATCCACACTGAAAATGCTGATTGCCTTTATACACAACTGACAATTAATAAGACATCAGAACACATTTCAGCCAGTAAGAGAGGAGTCCTTTATAAGAAGAGAAGTGGAGCTTGAAAAAAAGAAACAATGCAAATACTTCTGTCGTCCTGGAAGAAAAGGTGTTGTCCTATGCTATGCCAGTTGTAAAAAATCTAATTTTAAACAATGATTGTGAATATATAAATCATTTTTCTAAAAATTGTGGCACTAATTGATAACTCAAAAGCTTTAACAAGCTGCTGGAAGGCCCTCATAATTCAGTCATTCTGGAATTAGTATTTTAATCTAAGTTAATGATATTTGCCATAATGTTAAGACAATGATTAAAAAAATATGTGCTGTACCATGTTTTCTGACCTCCTTAAATGAGTTACTTTTATCATTTTGGCCCTATTGTGTTCATACATCTACTTACCCATATAACAATAAGAACAGAAGAGTGAGTAAATAGTAGACAGTAGCAGTAGACAGCAGTAGCAGATGGAGTAGACAGCTGATAAGTCCATTCTTTATTGATTAAAAATAATTAAGGTAACATGCATTGAAGTCCAAAATCAACAAAGAAGAAAACAAAGGAAATGATCCAAATAAAAATCAAAATAAAACAAATAAAAAATGTAATATCTTACAGCTCTGTGTTATATTCTACAATACACAAAGTCATGTGTAAAGATGTTCGGTTCCATTGCCGCTGTACTGTTAATTACATACGATACATTACAGTTAAGCAAATTAACAAAATAGGAGAAAATATTTTAAAGCGTAACACAATGCAATGAAAGGAATTCAATGCAGCTGGATGCAGGGTTCATTCCAGAATGCAGCATGTTCGGCCAAAGATTCACAAAGCTGTAGCTACCAAACCAGCCGGTCGTGAAAAGGAGCATGACACTAAATACTTTAGGGTTCGCTGAATACCTGACCTGTTATTTCTTGAACCATTCTAAGACTTGTTTGGCTTTGAACAGTTCCTGTCAGTATACAAGACAAGAAAGTACTTCTTTTGAAAAATGAATCTGGTGGAAGCGATCGCCCAGGTGTACTCATACTGACTGACTGCATTACTGCTGGTCACTGCTCTCAATCTGCGACGAAAAGTTAATTTAAAAAAGAGTGGAGAAATAACAGGAATTCACACTTATACAAGAGACGGGCAGTTAAGTAAACTCATGTCTATGAGACCCTGAATAGCCACTTTGGAAAGTGATATAGGAGTGTCGTTCAAATGTGTAACTGTTTTCATTATTATTTTGAGAAGGTTCACTTTAGGGTGTTTTTTTATTTTCTGTTACTTTAATTCAGACATATTTTGAAGTGAATACCAATATACTAGCCATTGTAAAGCTGACAGGTTGTCCATCTGTAAGAACCTAAGTAATACTTTATTGCACACACAATTGTCAGGGCCAATCAAAAACATGCACTAAGACCCGATATATATATATATATATACATATATATATATATATATATATATAAATTCCCTGAGGTAGTAGGCCCCTAAATTAATTTGGCCTTCTTTGAGGGATTGTTTACTTCCTGGAGTTATAGGAATATATATCTCCAGGAAGTAAACAATACCTCAAAGAAGGCCAAATTAATTTAGGGGGCCTACTACCTCATGGAATTCAAGTAAGAGTTGAAGCACTAGATATGTTGGATACAGACAAAGATAAAGACGGATGCTTGGTGTTATAAAAACATTGCTGTTTCTAAACTGAACCCTGCAGCAATGACATCTGACAAGAAAAAAAAAAAAACAAAAGCACATTTCGTCCTTTTCCTGTCTCCACATCACATTTCTTTCCTCTCCTTAAGATATAAAGGCCAAGTGGGGAAACACCCAGTATAAAACTAATCGACGACAAATTTAATTATATACACACTAAAGTCATTAATCAAGTACTTTGCCGTTGTCGTCCTAATATGCACTTCTCTGTTCGAGAAACTGATACGAAATCAAATTCACAGCTAATACCTACACATACGGACATACTGTGTGACAGGTCTCGTGGCTTCAGTTACAATGCTGTTAAACGTTCAATGTAGCCTAAACAATATCACCGTAGAAAATAACAGTTTATCGAGTAGGAGAACAAAATAATTATAAACTGACAGAGTTCAAGTGGGAGTTGCATAAACGAAGGCATACTATTCTTCAGTAAGATGTGTTTAGTTTATTTAATGCACACGTAGTCTTGACTCATCTGCCCATGGCGACAAATTCCTAAATATGTGCATCCTTTTGCATTGACAAAGATTACGCTGTACAGCGGTCTTGATAAAGGAAATGGTGTGTGAAGCAATGCACTGTGATTGGATGAATTTCAGGATGAATTTCAGGCCAGAAGCGGCTGAGTGCAACACACTGTTTTCCAGGGCGTACTCTATGTGCTGATATGAATGGTGAATGAGATAACAGTGAATTCATGATAATCGGCGTTGTGTCGTGGCCAAAGTCTGGACCGGTACACAGGGGGTGTGATGGATATATTCCAGTATGCAGTGATACCTTGAAGGAATGGGCTACATGGCACCTTGGCTACAGTTTCCCAGTAACAGCTTGGCACATAGGTATCCCCAGCACAGCCTACCTACAAATGTTCATTTTATTATACATGTGTATGTGAGAGAGAAATGGACACTGTTAGCTAGGCCTGGATTAACATAGCCACCTTGCATAAATTAATCATTCATCCAATTGTTTCAACTGGCAATAAATAATGTTTCAATGATAGCGTGCAACTTTCACACTAAGTGCATAACACATGTCTCAGTGTAGCAGTAAGCCGTGAGGTATAGGTATGCCAAAAGCTCAAAAAACCTCCAGTGAAGAAAAAACAAAAGCAAACAAAATGTTTAACATTAGTAACCGAAACCACGTTCTTTCATTCAAAATTCAGATCCATAACTCACGTGGGGAGAGCCCCCTCCTGTGTTCAGTAGTAATGCTGAGATAAGGCATTGTTACATATATCACCAGGAATTGCAGGAGTTAGTTAAGATTGTGCAAATGCATTTTTTATTCTATATATAAAAGGAAAACATCTGGTTGGTGAATGTTGAAAATCGTGTCCTCCCACACGTACAACTGTAAACGTTTTTTTTTAAATATGAATCCTATGTGTTACGTTTTCAACACTGAGTCCTATTTAATCGAGCAAGGTTTCTGAATCCTATGAGGGTGATGTTGATGATATGGAATTTTTTTTTTCTTTGGCAGTAGTGGTTTCTGTAGGCCAATGAAAATAAAACTTGCGCACAGGTGTGCGGTTTTGTTTATTTTTCTTTTTTTAAAGATTTTTTCAGGCAAGCCAGGTCCACAGTAGTACAACAGTTTAACTAATGCTGAGCTGTGCAAATCCCATTAGTTTGACATCATCAGGAATTTCAGATCCCTCCACACCAGAAGCCTAGAAAAGCAAGACAAAAATCTTGTTACCAGCAGTTGTAAACGTGTCTGTACTTCCATTCCATTCCTTAGAAGTAGACAAATCAAACACTGGCAGCACAACACAAGAGACGACACTACAATCTGGAACACAAACAGCTAGTTTACCGTTTCAATACCTCAAAATTTCTGAAACTTTAAAAACACCCATCACTTTGAATGTACCCATATTCACATATGGAACAGTGACCTCATTGGTGATTTTGTGAAGGTGTTATTTTTCTTTATGTCATTTTCTTTTTGAACTGTAAACTCAAGACGAAGGTTCCCTTCCTAACTGATGGTATTCCTATTGTTTCTCAAGGGATAATGTCACAGCCTGTAGCGGACATTCTGGTGACAACTCGTCCGTGAACTCTTGCTATACTTTCCCCACATTGCGCAGCATTTTCTTACGTCCGTAAAATTATTTACAGATAATGTAGGCTACCTTTTTTTGTTCTTCGTGCTCAAATTCGAGGGGATCCATTCATATTTCCTGCGCAACATATAATCGCACCAGGTTATCAGAGTGTTATTACTAAGCCTATGAAGCACAGCTCCATTTGGAGCAGAATGAGTCTGCTGGCTGCTCGCGCACCAGATTGGTCAGGGTCATTATGTCTCCCTGTTGGCTTCCTGGTAACAGGCTGAGATCCCAGACACCCCACAAAAGGAAAGGCGTTGGAGGGACTCAGTGGGGCGATACACTCTTGGTAGGAGGCTGAGAGCCCGCTCTATCCACAAGGGCCATGTTTGTACATACAGCTCTGCATACACAGGGGTGTGATCAGGCACCATTAATCCTGTTAATTACATTTAAATAGTAGATTTCGATACTTCCTTGAAAGCGTCTCAAGGTAGCTTACAATAATTTGAAAATTGATACTACAAAATAAAATAAAAATCAAATGAAGGCGATATTAGCTTTTGCCATAAAGTGTTTAACGCATAAACTCTTCAAAGCAAACAAATGATAGATGGTAATCCACAAGGCTTTATGAGTAAGCATATTTGAAGTCAGCTCACAAAAAATGTCTACAAAGTTGTAACATGAAAAGAATTTTACATGTTATTTAATTTTAATTTTTGCTGGAAGTGACACCCAAGCTAAGGGCAAGTGACACCCCTACTGCTAAGGGCAACCTAACAAAATTCTTTGTTTAAATTAAATGGTAAAACAAAACTATTCATGGTGTGCTGTAACAAAAGCTTTCTGTTTTCAGGACTTGGAATAACTCATTTTTCCAGGCATTTTGGATTGACATGGACATGATCTCTTGAACTAATCAATCATAAATGTATTGTTTTAATTTTACTGACCAGCTTGAAAGTGACATTTCTGTTGGCTTGTGGCTCTTCAACTATTTTCTGTAAATTGGCAGCAACTGAAACAAAAGAACAAAGTTACTGGACATTCTTTACAAGAGACTCACAAGTCGCAGGCTTCACCATCTTCTAAACACTTGACAGCAAACTCTCAGCTTTGCCAGGCAAGTCATTATGTGCCAGGTAGTGTGTGGACGGGCGGTTGTCAGGTGGACTTTGACGGTAGTTTCTGACTCACCTATAACCAAGTCCCTCCCGTCTACCAGGCCTGCAGACACCAGCTCCTGTGACACGCCATCTGCCGTGTCTGAGGAGGAAAAACCGCCAAGGAGAACCGCCACTCGCTTATTAACGCTGACAACGTCTGATACGCTCATTAAAAGTCACTTCACCCTGACTCGCGATTTCAACCGCGCATCTGTTCCTCCCACTCGTCTAGTCTCAGCATCGCTTCAGGCAACGGGGCATTCTAAAGCACGCCAGCCATTCTGAGTCTGCTTCACCCTGTCAGTCCAGACCTGAGTCTTCCCCCTCGTCTTTTAGCAGGTCAATCGAAGCCAATAACTGGGTCTGGGCATACAGCTCACAACCGACAAATGTGTTTATCTCACACTGTTCCACAATCATTTTGTACTTTGATGTGCTGAACCCCTTAAAAATCACTTAAGAGGTTAATGAAAGGCAGAGAAAAAGAACTGAAAGGTCAGCTTACCTCTCCCGGGCATGAATTCAAATCGTATGTCATTTAGTTCCTTCTTTAAATTTCTGTGAGAGAGAGAAAGAGGGAACATTGTCTTCGCATTCAGCCTTAGCATACTTTTATTCTTCAAGCACAAAATTTAAAAAGGGGAAAAGAAACATTATTCTACAATCTTTAATAAAATCCATATGCAGATATGATTTTTAGTTTTCAGAAAATACAAAAATTATGCTTTAATTAAAATGTTTCAGGCCCCGGTGAACGTTTAGGTCATAGATGCAATGACTACTGCTGAATCATCGTCATATCAGTAACAGTCTACTGTAACATAGAAACTCTGGGTTCTGCTGCCCTCTATTGGTCTTTCAAGATACTGCAATAGAGGACACAAATTATCATCACTTAAACAGGCAGTCCTGTTAAAGCAGTGGTATCCAACCCTGTCCCTGCATAACTACTATCCCCGTAGGTTTTCTTTTCAACCCTAATTCGGCACACCTGTCTCTACTAATTAGTAATTTAAATAGATCTCTAGCTGTTGAATGAGGTGTGCTTTATTAGGATTGGAATGAAAGCCAACAGGACGATAGATCTCCAGGAACAGGCGTGGTTACCACTGTGTTAGGGAATAATCCATGCCATGTAATCTATGTAATAGTAAATGCCATGTAACCAGATGCACACTAAATACACCTAAGGTATCTAAAATGCATTCCATTCACTCTTGAAACAAGCCTTTTAACTTGGTTTGATGCTGAGTTTGTTATATTAAACGTCTTTAAAAATTTGACCTTAATAATTATTTATACATTTATACAAGATGATATACAGGTTTAACCTGAATTGTAAGATACTGGTTAATATATCAGATAAGGTCATTAATCTCAATTACAATCATTCGATTCATTAACTTTACCGCCATGCAGGTGCATAAGTACAGTAAGACCTGATGCCAGGCTGGTTCATACTGTATGCCATCTTCAGTTGCACTTGACAGTATGATTGTGATTGTGTGCGGATGAAACTATGTGTCAAGAACAGCAAAGCGAAATGGAAACGTTAAGCAAACGTTACCTCAACCTTAATACCAAGCTGATGGGAGTCTTGGAGGCATCATATGCGGGTGCAGCTGCTGGGGCCTGCGGAATGAGGAAATCATGTATTAAAATGAATCCAGCTGAAACAGAGTGGCCCCATTCGGCCTGCAGTAAAAACAAGGCCCCTCTGGTTCACACACTTCAGTCACAGAGTGACACAGCATTGACTCGAGAGGCACAGCAGCAACGTAACTGCCGCAGCTGGTAATTGGAGACTAACAATTGCCAATTTTATATGAGAGGGATAATAGGGATGGGATAACACACAAAATGTTTTTTTTTTTTTTTTTAATGGATTTTCATTTAATTTTCTTTTCTTCACGTTTGAATGCGGAGCTAACAGCAGTGCGACGTGTACAAAAGATATTAAGTAAAGTTTCAAATGGAATATACCATTTGTTCACCCAGTTGGGGGGGTGTGGAAGATGGTCTGTTCTGTCTTGAGTCAACATATACTTGCATCATTAAAGATAGGCAACTATTAAATCGGCCTCAGTAAAAAAAAAAAACATTTACTTTACTAGTGTACCCAATTTACACTATGGATGGCAGGGGGAATATTCATCACAAATGACCCTGTGTGTGAAAGAGTTTCGTCCAATCACATCTCAAGTTACGCTGCCCTCTCAAAACCCCTTACGCCCAAGAAACTCCATTAAATCAGCACTGACTGCAGCCTTCTCTAACAGGGCTCAGCATGATTAGGTCAAATTTAACACACTTTATTTGAAAGGCTTCCCAGGGGAAAAGAAAAGAAAAAAAAGAAAGAAAGACACGACTCATCGCTTTGCTGAGCACTCCAGCTAATATTTGCCCTTTTTATCCGCGGCCTTAACGGCTCGCTTTATCAGCCACCCGTCGCCTTCCCCAAGGGAGTGCGGGGAACAGCCAATGGGACGCCGGTATCTCTCGGTGAATAGAACGCATGTGGAGGTGTTGCACAGCTGAGCAGCTCGCTCAGCGGGGAAGGCAAGAGCAGGAAGCACCCGCTGAATAATACTGGGGTTTCTGAGGGGAATATTGATTTTGGCAGATCTGCAAGAGAAGCACCGACAGATGGGCAAAACTACTGGTCTCCTGCACCCTCCTCTTTCACCACCTGATGGCGACGATCACTCGATTCTGAGTGATGAACTGCGAGATGCAGTATGTTAATGAGAAATAGGTGTGAGCGTGCCCAGATGCACCCGAGATCGGCATCCGCTCAGAAGAGGAAATGCACTCCAGTTCTTGTGATTGCTATGTTTTTTTTATTCCTTGAATTTTTTCTCGCCTGGTTGTTTCAGTGAACTTTGGGGACAAGCCGAAGGAGCATTTTTGACGATTGCAAGCGAGGGGTACCTGGGCAGTTGGGGCAGCAGGAGGTGGGCCTTGTGCTGGGACTGAAGCCTGGGCGGCGGGTGGTACGTTGGCCTGGGGAACCTGCGCAGCGGTCTGGCCAGCAGGCTGAGGTAGTTGGGCTTGGCCTTGGGCTGAAGGCTGGAGGTGACAAGGCTCTGACACTGGAAAAACCTGGAAAGAAAACAGATTAACAGACAATTATGGAATGTGTCTATTCCATAACAATTTAAAAACCAGCATATAATTAACAGATTAAAGCAAGTCATTTGAGAAAATGAATAAATTAGTGTTTTTAATAATGATGGGGATACATTTAATGCTCAAAACAAAGCCCCCTTCATTAATAATAAAACACTCGTTAGCTTAATTTCCACTTGGCAAGCAATACTAATAAATTATATTCATTATTTAGATATTATTATGGAAAGTAATTTTATTTCTTATAATGAGAGGAAGGAAACCAAAAAAAGAAAGCAAACCTCTGAGTTCTGTGGTCCATCTTTCACTCTGGGCGACTGAAAACCAAAACACACGAAATCATATCAAGCACGATAAACGCAAGCACAAAATGTGTGTTAATCTTAATCAGTATCCAGTGTACCGCAGGAGTGAGTAGGGGTCACAAACACAGCTTGTTGACGTCAACCAAATCTGCCAGATTACCCCACCCACAATTAGAAGAGACGAAATAATGAATCCTAAATGAGTCATATCAGTTTGGTATCTACACATTCCTTTTAGGCTGCCAACCATTAACAGTATTTTGAGCCAGCACTGGTCAAAGTAGGATGTAAATTGTAATTAAATTTGGAAACCATTCAAATTGACTTGGCTGAAAAGCGAGCTCTAAGTGCTGAGTTTGACACCTCTCCTGCGTTGTATCATAGACCTAGAGGGCTGCTGGGGACACTGTCAGCACTACGTGTATCAGCATCTTGGTCTTCATGGCTTCCTGACTGGTCCCTCCGCTAATGCCACACAGTAGATGCAGAGCCGGAGAAGAGCCAGCCTTAGTCATTAATGTCGGACAGCGACGTCAAAAACTCAGAGCTGGCTCAGAAAAATGTCTCCTTTTCAAAGTGGAGAGGCAGAAAGGCAGTCTCTAAGCTGATTTGTCGTACATTTGCCTTTAACAGAGATCTTTTAAAAGCCCACCATAACATAAAGTAATCAGAAAAACAACCTAATCAAAATTAAATTATAGCAAATGAGGCCCAACATATTTTATAGAGACAATCATTTTATGAATCACGGGAGGGAAAAGCAGATATAAATTTTTGTTACATGAAAATCTAAATTCTATAACCAAAAAAACACAAGTGTCATTCTGTTTATGTTTTCAATTGGTTTAATTTATGTTCAGGGATTATAATAAGAACTGCTTGTAAGTGTTAAATTCAATATTAAAGATTACCCACTGCAAGTAATCTTTCTTTTGTTGGTTAATAGGTAACAATGATTTGGTAAGTATATAGAGAATTGAACTACTAATACAGATGGCTTCCAGGAAAGACAGCTCCCCTCCCAATTGTTAAGCAAGGCCAGAAATATTTTCCACCATATTCACTTTTAAGCTAATAAGCAATAAATAACTACAATGAACTTCCTCTTGAAATTTCAATGTGAAAGATGCACCGCAGTAGGAAGTATCCAGGGACAAAGAGGAACATATTCATTTTATTAATGTGCACACTACATAGACCACATGCTGAAGGTGATGTATACTGATACTGAGCCCCAGTTGTTAAGCAACAATGTGAAGTATTCCACTGTACATTCTGATGTAACAGATAATACAGTATTTTTCCACAGCTTTCAGATTCCCGGGATGGTTGGATTTGGATATGGAATGCTACGGTAGACCGGTCTCATAAATAATGGAGAAACTGCAAGCAAACTAATGCCATTTTTTTTGATCATATATGGCTTACGGATAGTTTTATTAAGCTATGGTGCACCACGAGGAAGACAAGCTGATGGTAAAACAAGTCAACCCCTTCAAATGACATCAATTATGTAAGGGCTTGAAGATTTATAGATGCTAACATGAGCAGGATGTTTGCAGATATTCTTCATGAAGTTAAGCCGAAAGACTATTTTTATTTGGCAGCATTTCCTCACATTTTTCAAAGATGAGACAGAAACATCTGCAAGTGATATTGTGTGCTTAGCCTGTGGGATTTGACCGGTCCCAACGCAAGGAATTCTGAGAAAATGGGAATTCCCCAAAAGAAGCAGTAATACTGTATGAGGTTACATTATGATGTATAATGCGTTTTGAGATACTTTCCAGACACAACGTTTGTACAAAGAGATCTAACAGATACCAATTTAGACCCCTAGAGTTCCACTCATCTGCTAAACTTTCCGCTTTAAGCAAAATGAAAAATCAATGTTACTACCCAAGTTCCCATACTTCAACAGTCCACAGTACACACTATCCATTTGGCCAAACTGCATCTAATATTATGCATCTTTCACTGAATCACAATCAGGTGACTAGCTAATCATTGTCATCTAAAACTTTAAAAACATTGCACTTCTTGGAAATGTTTCCTTTATTTCCACACACAGTCCTAGCAACAAGCTGTATGAATTGGCAAACGATGTTTCAAGTCATCAAATTCAGTCACATATATAATTCAACATAACTTTAGGCATGTGCCTGTGAAGTCTTCAGTACTGCGCACACCAACTGAATACACAAGGACCCCAAAAAAAACTCCCCCTCTCCACTCCACTCCAACTCCTCATCACCTCCAGCTCCCAGCTCCACAGGGAGTTTGGCCCCTCCCTGCTCCTCACTTACACGCTTCAACTTTCTCTCTCTGAAAACCCAGGCTTCTGCATTACAGAGGAGCACCAAACAGCATAAATGCATTAGTTCAAGCATCTTATTAGCATTAGCTTTATTCATATGCTTAGCAGACAAAATTATCCAGGGCAACACCAATTCACTCAAAAAAGTCAGCTTTTTAAACAGTGTGGCTCATTTGCAAGGTGAGCTCTCTGGGTGGCAGCACAACAGTATTACAACATTAATGCTACCCCTTGGGTCAGAAAATGTGCCCTAGCCACTAACAACAAGACTGTACTGTAAAATTGCTCTTCTAAAGCGGAAGATTTACGGACCTACACACTACTCTATAGGCCACAGGAGTGAGTAGGGACCCTGTGCTGCTAAAGCAGTGACAACCATGAAACTATTCCCTACCCAAGACTCCCCCCGCCCCCCCCAAATTTACTCATTTCCTCTGTGACATCATACACTACTGACAAACCTTACATGCTCCTCAGCATGTCCCACCCCTCTGTGCCCCGCCCCTCCCCCATCCCACCCAATGAGAGCCCTTCCTTGTTAGGGGAACGCCATCTGTATTGGTGTAAAGAGAACAACCCTGGGTGGGGGCAGCTCGAGAGGGAGGGAGAAGCGCACTTGTCGCCGGGGTGCACTTATGGCCTTGGGCTGCTGGTCCTTCACCATCAAACACAAAGAACAAGGGGAGGGGGGGAGGGGTTGAGGATGATGGCACTGTCAGAGCTATGCAACACACCCTGAACATTCTGACCATAACCATTGGCCTTTATCTAACCCCTGAGGTCAACTGGTAGACTTGATCTCTTTCACAGTGATGACCTGGGGAATGAGGAAGGGGATGAAAGGACCGTTGCGTCTGCATAGCACCCTTCAAACTCTCAAACTCTTCAAACTCTCCGGGCAAACCACTGTTTGCAAACCATACCGATACATCTGTGTGCAGAGGGTTATGTGGATTCTATGACTTACTGTTGTCCAATAAAAAGATGTATACATTTTTTGTCCAGCTTTTTTGTCTGTCGACTACCAAATAAAATGTTCCAGCAAGTGATGGGACAGAAGGATATTGTCATAATGCCACAAGTTTGGCGGACAATGTGAATAGCTACATAGTATGAGAGCAATTTTTAAAAACTATTCTCAACTTTATATTTAACATTAGATTGTCTGGTTAATATTTCACTGTTCACAACATTACTTGAAAATAATTTTTGGAATAGGCATTTATAACAACACTCAGAGTACAGAGTAAGAGTGTAAATTTAGGAGCTGGGAAAGATGTGAGAATGGTCAGCGGAGGTGGAGACCGACCCGTAAGGCTGCCACAGCGGCCTTTCCTTCTTCGCTCTCCTCGTCCAGCTCGTCATCGCTCCACTCCCACTCGCCGTCCTCCGTCTTGTGCAGCCTGCCGCTGGAGCCCGGCACACGCCTCACCTGTGTAACGAACAAACGCGCACGCAAACAAACACACGAGTGCACGAAAGTGCGCACGATCA
Organism: Anguilla anguilla; assembly: GCF_013347855.1. Classification (NCBI taxonomy): domain Eukaryota; kingdom Metazoa; phylum Chordata; class Actinopteri; order Anguilliformes; family Anguillidae; genus Anguilla; species Anguilla anguilla. The sequence continues at coordinate 17,541,380 of NC_049204.1, read as the reverse complement.
TTTCCAAAGACAAACACAAACACAGGCAAAGAATATTGGGCTTCAGACAGCCAGCAGGGAAATCTGTCTGACATGTATGTGACCCTTTCCTTGATCCTTTTCCTTTCAAAACAAAAAAATAATCACCATCAAATCAGATATTTTGATTCAGATTAGATTTGTATTTGGTCAGAAATCTGACATATCCAATACCTGGCCTTGTGACTCGTGACCAGGCAAATCTGATTTTCTACCTTCTCAACTGCGTTTTTTTACTCCTTGCTTGACATCATTTCACAACAGAAATAAAATGTAACTTCACAAATGGTTAGGTGGAATCCGTTAATTATTGCATGGACAGCCACCCAAAAAACAAATCAGATTTGAGAATTAAGACCTGCTGTTTAAACAAAGCCTTAGGCACTGTATTTTATAACTGAAGGCCCCACATTTAAAATGCCTGTCCTGCAAGCAATAAAGGTGGCTTTAAAAAAAAAACAATTACCCATGGCAGGAATTTATTATCAGCACCAGTAGACTGCCATCCAGAGTGCCCGAGCAACAATGAAATCTGTGCCCACATTTTTATAGCTTCTCATCAGACACAGAGCATAACTGCAGACTCCATTTGGGAATGCAGTGCGCAATTAAACTGAACAACAGACACATAAAGTAAGCGGAAACGGTTAGAAATCCACATGATGTACAGCAAAGAGACACCAGTGGGACAAATCAATCTACAAATGAACTTGCCAAACAAAACAAAACAAAACAAAAATGATACAAAATTCAAAATTACACTTGGAAACGGGTCTTGCATGCTTCTGTTTTTTTCTGTGAACTATTAAAATAGCAATGTCATGCTGCATACAGCAGTTTTGTGATACAGCTACACTTTAAAAGAAGGAATTTGGCACTTGTGACCTTTGAGCGAGCTCATTTCCTATCTGCCTTTCACTGCCGGCGTGAACGGCAGATCTGAAAGAAATCCATTTTTAGGATGTATCTGCTCATTTAAGGGAAGTTAATTTCCTTGTTTGGTTAATCTTACCTTTCGGGACCTTTGTCCTATTGTTGGTGCCCTCTGTAACAGCCTTTCTTGTAAATATTCATTGTTCTGAAGACAGGTGGAAACTAAACATGAGCAACTTACACAGTGTTTACATTTATCAAAGACAATGTCCATTAATGCAGCTCAAATGCAGCTTTCCTGACACAACAGCTATGGCCGACATGTAAAATTAACCTTTTGGTTTTTGAGGCACCAATAGCCAGTATGGTGGCTGTACCTAGAGGGAACTGAACTAACCAGCAGTATCTTCAGTAATACCCATTCATTTCCCTATAGGATACATACTGTTTTATATAGATAAATAAATAGTAGCCATAGAGTATGAACTGCCCAGGATGAGGACATATGCTCAGCAAGCAAAGTGGCTCTGCAGTTGACCCAGCACCCCCTACAGGAAATGTATGGCAATGTGCTGCATTCCAATGAGGAGAGTGTGAGTAGGCTCTCCCGGCAAGCCACTGTAACAACGTTAGCTGCCGCACCCTATTTCCGGGTCCAGTGTCACTGTGCAGTATGGACCCCTTATTGGACGCAACGCGATCACATGATTGTGCACTTTGAAACCAGGGTACTTATAGGGTGCAGCAGCGAGCGCAGTCACACCCCACGGCGCAGTCCTTCCCCGCCGCGCCACACCAGCAGGGGTTCAGGCAGCTCTAAACTGCAGAGACAACGCTGCGGCTGTCTGGGTGTGGACCGTACCAGGTGGCCGGAAACCCCTGCGGGGACGTTAAACTCTGCCTCTGTCACGGAAAAACCGCTAGAATAGCAGCGTCCGCGGCACAACGCACGGAGTGCCAGGAAGGCCGTGGCCGGGTTCAAATATCGAGCGCTACAAAATAAAACCTTCCCAGAGGGAAGCTGGAGGTACGGACCGAAGAGGGTTTCACGGTGTGTTATCGCTGAACAGGGCAGCTCTGTTTGGGAACCCGAGTTGGGGGCCCTCTTTGAGGCCGAGCGGAGGTTTAGGAGTCTCTTTACCTTTGCTTTCTGGAAGAATTTGTGCTTTAAAAGCTCTGATGATGTCGGTCTGAAAGAAAATAAACACGGTAAAATAAGATACTCACACGATTGTTTAATGTCTCTCATATTAAAATCATTACAATGATATTGAACAGTTGACCCCTTTAAGGATATGAGTCACAAAAAGAAAACACTGCAGAGTATAAGAAACTGTCTTTCCTGTTCTAGACCACATCTTTCATTTCCCCCAAGATAGTCGTAAACGTCTTGGCTGCTGTGCACTTAAGTGAGTCATGATCAGAAAATCAAATGTGTCTTCATTAATAACGAGCATTAAAACATCAAGCAGATCGCTGTGTATTTACATACACACATAAAGCATAATAACAACCTTGATATCGCCAGAAAAACAAGGAAATCATGTGGACTGGAACATAAATACTCGAGCTTAACAACAGTTTTACGATTCATCGGAGGACGCGCTCTTATGATTAATATTCTGTAAGGCATCTGCAACCGGAATCTTATATCACTGGAAAGCATAAGCGCAGCAACCAACCTCGGATCCAGTAAAAAACTGGAACAGAGCTTTGGTGCACAACAATCATTGCAAAAAAAAAAAAAAAATACAGACTACAGTTCATAAAGGGTGGACCAGACACCAATAAAACAGGCCTCTTGACTAGGGTTTAAGGCAGGTAACTGAGATCTAAGGACGTCACAAAAAGACCGTATTACCAGTGTCCCAGAAACGCCCTCATTTTTTAATTAAAAATGACTGATCTTCCATTAGTAACATAGTACAAACACAAGCCAAATTAAAATGTTACAGCAGTTTTATTTCATATTATAGATTTGTAATGTACACATGCTTTGTATTGTGGTGTACACTCCAAATGAGTGTAAAATTTTATGCTGACACAAGCCTCTGATTGTAGAGAGAGGCAAACGCCTTCAGTGGATTATATTTCAAATATTTCAGTTTTCACAGTCCAACAGAAACAGAATATATGGAGCCTATAGAGGTAGAGTGCAGGTTCTGACACATCTTAAAGCGAGCGACCCATGGTGGGCATACAGAGGAAGGAGTTCATAGGACAAAGCACAATACCCCCTCACACCAGTGAGCTGCTGCTCCTTAAAGAACAGCAGGGCTCCACTCCTTCAACATCTCATAGAGTTTCACAACTCCGTGCTTCCTCCCTTGTAAAAATGAGGGCCATTTGTGACGGCTGTGAAGTTTCCTATTGGCCAGAGTTTGCCTCTGCTTTCTGCTGTCTAAGGAGCAGGACTGACATGATTGGGAATGAGAGATTTTAAGTTATTCCTCCAATTGTATGAGAAAGTCCTTCAAACATTGTCACTAAAAGCTTTTAGAAACTCTACTTCAGCTCTGCTTGCCTGACCAGCCTTTGTAGATGCAACAAGTATGCAAATGCTCATGTATTCATGCTGATGTTTAAATTGCAAATCACAAAAGTAGTTTAAAACTGACAGTTAAAACCGGCTTCTTATACTGCATATATACGTTTTTTGTATAGCCATTCCCCTTGCTCTTTGACTATTACCACTCCTGATGCTGTCGCAAGAATACCAAAATAAAGATCAAAAGCATCATGAGTTGCAGTATTTGCAATATTTCAGTGATATTTATATGCGATATGAAGTTTCCATGCTTTGTGTATAGCTCATATCTGGAGCTCAGTAGCCACTGGGAACTTCAGGGAAGCACACGACAGTTAGTCAAAAGAGAAAATGAGATTCGCTTCTGAAAATCATAATTACAAATCGGACCAGCTCCCTGAAGCCATTCCTACAGCAGCAGCAATGCTGCAACGGTGCCATTCCTAATGCTGATCTGAACAGCACTCTGACATCAGCAGGGTGTCAGGGTGGCACTCCTCATAGACCGATACAGTACAGGGTAGCACTTATAATGCTCCCTGCTTCAACACTGATTACCATATAGATGAACACCTAACTGCAAGGACCTGCGGATAATATTTCGGACGTTGCGTGGTCTGGTGTTTCCATGTAATTGAACATAGGGATTTATAGCATGGTTTTTGAATCTGTTCATTTCATTTTTGTATGCATACAAATGTAAATTGGGATTTAAAGATAAAATGCGATTACTTGAAAGCAGCTTCTCGTTTTGCATTTGAATTATAATATTTATTTGCACAAGGGAGCTGTGGTGCAGTATTAGGGGAATAAAGCATTTCAACCCAATCATAACACAATAGATGCGCCTCTTGGGTCTGAACGCATAACAATCACTGTGTTTGTACTAGGGATGTGACGGTATACCGGTATGACGGTATAATGTAAAATTCAAATATGAAATAGTACTATCATAAACGTAACGTGATACCGTGATAGTAAATCACGTGACAAAAGCTATTTTCATGCAGGGAATTTTTTTTTTTCAACCAGTGCCCAAATGTAGGATCATTTTGCCATTTCAAAAAAAGGGGAAGGAAAAGATTAAATCCCCTGGCTGCTGATTCAGGATCTGGTTTGCCTTTTCACAAATCTGATCCTAGATCTGTATTTAGAGGCAAAGCCATTTAAAACACAGGTTGCGTCTTTCCAGCCAATCATTATGCTTGATGCATGACGTGCATGCCCCAACGGGAACGAGCAGCTGCACGGCTGCCGTTCACCCGCTCGTTCTTTCTGGTGTAAAATGTAAGCTAGCTTGCAACCTACAAATTACCAGCAATGTTATTTTTTTCATTCATATAGGCTATAAAACAAGTTTTTTTTTTTTTTTTTAAACTAGTAAAATAAGTGCCGAAGAGTCAGGCGAAGGTATTGGAGAGGCAAAGAGAAAGTCGTCGGAAGAACTGAGGTTAAAGTTGAACTCACAGACTAGTTAGGGCCAGTTCTGCACTGAGAGACTTTTTGGACGTTTTGAAAAGAGACATGATTTCACAAGAACAAACAAATATTGATACAGCATATTAAATACCTTGACACAGCATAACGTTATAATTCTACACTGATTACTTATACAATTATTGTTTCCATGCTGATGAATTGTAACGTTACAGCCCTCAACTATAACGATTACATGTTTGAGCGATTGCGATTTAATTGTGGGCTATTTGACATTATCCGTAGACCAGGCTTTTTAGTGAGTCTCATTCATTTGAGTTCAGTCCAGGAAGTTGCCTGCTTCCACGTAGCGTATGTGGTGCGCAAATGTTTTTCTCCCCATTGTGGCTGTTGGTATTGCACTCATTGGATGAAGTATGTGAGTAGGCGTGTCAAACAAGGTTGTTACTTAGAATAAATATGCTATTTTTGTGAAATCACATATTTACACGTGATTTCTATTTTTTGGCTGTGTACGATAATTTTCTTCAAAATCCGATAATTTTATGCCTCTGGTACGATCGTTTAATATTTCACATCTGGCAACGCTGGCTAGCTAGCTGTTATAGCCTACATCTACACGGAATCTCCGTTTGCAGTCCCTTAACAACACTTGCGATGTCTGATGCTGATTCTGATACCGACCGTAATGAACGTGTCACTTTGGACTCAGGAAAAAGGATTTTTATTATTTAAAATATACAATTACAAGGAGTGAACTATTCAGTTGCATTTTTTGTTTTATTTTTCAATAAAAATGGTTTTTAAAAAATCTGCAGAGCCATAAATAAACAGATCGAGTTGTAGACTTTGTATGATTTTTTTTTTTTTTTAAACTTAAAACCTGTCGGAGGACATCGGAGCGTGTCCTCCGATGAATCATAAAACTGTTGTTAAATCGTGATATTGAGTAGTACGATTATCATACCGTGAAATTTTCATACTGTCACATCCCTTGTGTGTAGGCTACACACTGAACGAATCGTGAGCTTTTGCAGATTGTTTAGCTAGATAACGTGCTTCTAATGTGTCACACTATCTAAAATGATTGTTGGATGCAAGTGATAGTAAGGTGACATCTTACGTCTTCTCAACGTGTTAAGAGGGAATGAAATTTTTGTCTGAACATTTAGATTCCTCGGAAATGTCAGCAAGCATTTGAAAACGTGGTAGAGATGGAAGGAGTTATTTTGGTAATTAAGAGATACACTTTTTTTTGTGAGTTTTGCCCCTTACATTTGTGGCAGTGTGCATTTCCTTGAAGTGAGCATTTATGCGCGTGCGCTTATCACCTTTTTTCTGGTTCTTTCTGCAGACACAGCGAGATCATCTTTCTGAAGGACTTCCCGTACTTTTTCACCATCTCTTTGTCCGAGACGCCCGTCTCAAGGCAAGGGGGGTCGTTCTGTAGGGTCAGCATGAGCACCTGAAACATAACGAAGGGTCGTTGGGCAGCCAATGAGCGGTGCCGGGGTCACGGTCGCTGTGCCAGAGACTTTCCATGTCAAATCCTGGATGGCTGACGGCTTCAGTACACTAAATGCTTAATTTAATTCACCTTTTTACCCATACATCATGTTACCACTGTTTTAACCAAAGCCAGTTTCAGCATTTCAGAACTTTTCCCATTAATCAGTACAGACATTGTTCTAGCTACATTACTTGAGATTTTATCCATGTACTTATGACCATTACATAACACATGATGCTGCATTAAGTACGCATACAGAATTAGAAAAGAGCAGATTCTCCCAAAATACTACGAAGTCATGAATATACTTTCACAAAAATTATAAGATACCTGTCAGTTCAATATTTGGGGTGCGGTCAATATTTTTATACTGAAATACTGAAGGGGCTGGCCTTGTCAGTGAAAGCCACAATACTGTCAATAACAAAACTTGAAAATTCTTTATTCCACTCAACAGCGGAAGACTGATAATGAGTTCTACATCTGTCAGGTGCATTACAGTGACATCACGGGAACACTCAGCTTCAGATACAGTACCCTCCTATTTAGTTTCAGCAACAGTAAGTCTAAGCACCGTCTCAGTACGAGCAAAGATAATGAGGAAACAGACACATTGTGAAAGAAACTAACCATTATATAACCATTAAGTTAAATTGACTGATAATGGAACTAGTTTATTGCTTTTATACAAAAACCCTTAGGGCAGAGCGTCTCAAGATTACTGAATAGTGAAAACGATTTTGGTCATGCTCCAAGTCACATAAAATGAGAACACTTAGAGGCATGCAATTGCACAAAAGCACAAAACACAACGAGGAGGACAAAGCTGACTACATATTAAGGCCATCTAGGAAAAGGACTGGGCTGTTGAAAACTCTAAACTAAAACTAAAGGGGCAACAGTGTAGCATAGCAGTTAGAGAACTGAGGTTGCAGGTTTGATTCCCAGGAGCACTGCCATTTTACCCTGTGCTCGAGCAAGGCACTTAGCCTGAATTTCTTCAGCAAATATCCAGCAGTATAATTGATTGTATATTTAAAAAATGCAACAAGCCTAAAATGTAAATGTATAATAAGTACATTACAAGTAAATGCACTCACGTAATTGAATAAACAATGACTTCAGAATAACAACTTAGCACAACAAACTGTTATGCTGTAATAAGACGCTCTCCTTCATCCAGCTATTTTACGAGCAATACTGAGTGATAGCAGCAATATCTAATGTACGTCTTCAGACTCAAGCCCCCAAAAACCGTTGCATTTCACTTTAGTCATGGCAGTGATGGATACGTGGCTGGACTCTCACTTAATGACACGACCTGATAAATTGTTTTCGGGCAAAAGACAGAACCTCTTTCTTCCTACTCAACTGTATGCTTACTTATGAAGACATCTACGCCTCTGCTCACCTTCATAGGAGGATATTTGTGGTAGGGAGCAGCCCCAGTCGCCAGTTCGATGGCTGTAATCCCAAAGCTCCAGATGTCCGCCTTGAAATCGTAACCCCTGACCTGCAGAAAATAATGTCAGCTGACAGTATCATCCGTTCAGGACCATTCCAGTCAAACGGAAATGAAAAGTATTAGCGGGATAAACATCCTGGCAACAACTGCAAATGGTTGCACACAAGCACATTATATCAAAATAAGCTATGGGCTGGTAAGTGTTTTTAATTTGTGGGACCTTTTAGAAATGTAATAACAAGTGAGACATACCCTTGAAAGATGTAACCTTATTGTTAGTAACCAACCATTTTTAATAAAGTACAGACACCCACCTGTTCCATCACCTCAGGAGCCATCCAGCAGGGAGTTCCCACAAACGTCTTCCGCACCTTATTCCTCGTGATGTCACCACCAGTTGCGAGAAAGGCACTGACCCCAAAATCTAGCATTTGGAGGGGGGGGGGGGGACAAAAAAGGGAGAGCTTGTCATATCGACAATGCTGATATCACGGGTTTGTCTGAACCGGACTGGGCACTCTTCATCAAGGGACACTACGCTGACTGTCCCCTAATGAATGACACATCTAGTCATTCATAGACATCACTGATGTGCTTTCCCTGGAACAGTGGCTTTCAAAGAAGTCTGCTTCTTTAATTCTGCCTGTACATCCAGGGAATGGAAGTGAGAGGAGAGGGAGCCCAAATAAATCTTATATTACTGATGCAATGCACCATTTTATAGAAACAAATACACATTTGCAAGTATTGACACTTGAGAGAAAAAGCCTCTTAACACAGATTTACATTTGCATTTAGACATTTAACAGATTGTCTTTATCAGAGCAATTTGTGTATGTGTATACATATAAATATGGGCAATGAATGGTACTGATGCTAATCATCAGGGCCACAAACAATAATAGCAGTCAATATGTAATCATGCAACATAGTCAGATGTCGTGCTAGGCGCAAGAACAGAGAAAATATAGTTTTATTAGGGACCAAAGTGGGGGGATACATTTACATAGAGATGTAAATGCTCACTTAATACTGAACATAGAGTTCAGTATTAAGTGAGCCAAGGTACAGTTTAAACAGGTGAGTAATTAGCCATCCTGATCATTGTGGGGAGCTCATTACAGCACAGGGGGCCCACCATAGAGGCGAGATGTGACACCGGATGGCCGCTAAACAAATAAATGGACAAGCTGCAAATTCACTAAACAGATTAACATCAGTGTTTAAAGCTGTGCTGGCACACTAAAAAGCCATTCTACAGTTAGAGTAAATTCTGTGTTTCTTAGTTCTTAGTTTTTAGGGGGGGGGGGGGGGGAGACCCCTCTACAGAACACATGAAACACATCAGTCTAAACTGGCTTGGGAGATTTTGTCACATAATCTTTACACGTAAGTGACACTGCTTGCGTAGAGTCATTTCTGACATGCTCTTTAACATTTCCTATTGCCGTTTGGCTTCAGGTGAAGCAACTGATGCAAACACTCTTCCACAAGGGAGCAATATTTCAAGAAATCGCACCGCTGACCCAATCAAATGTCTGGCGCCCGAAGGTGCACTTAAATCGACGGTCCATCAAAAAGGCATGGGAACGGGGAGAGGGCTCATGAAATATTTAACGGGGGGTGCCTGCCGCAGCGGTGCTCCCCCCGTGCCGACCCAGCGACTCGCGGGCGGCCCGGAGCGGCATCGGCCCGGAGCGGCATCAGCCCATTATCCGCGCCGTTCCGGGGCCCGGAGCTCTCTGAGTGACAGGCGTGACATTCAGAGCCGCCCGCACAGGACGCCCGACCCACTCAGCCTCGGCCCTGACGTTTCAGCACTGAAACGCACAGCGAGTCCGACGCCAACTGACAGTACAGACTTAATGTACTTGTCTTAATGCGTCCGCACTCTCGCATGCCTGCTCGCTGATGACAGTGTGGCCAGGACAACTGCGCAGCATCGATGGCACAAATAAAGAAAACACGCAGAGAGGGTGTACACGCTGTAAATAGCCAGAGGCCTGGATTCAATCAACGCGCAACTGCAAGTTGAGCAATCACCACAATTAACAATAAACTGTGTGTATTTTCAGGTCATGGACAAACATTCTTAATTCCCTATCCTCTTTAATCATCACTGAATAAATTCAAAAGAACTTACTAAACATTGCATTATTACATTTACTTAGCAGGCCCTTTTATCCAAACATCCAAGCCTGACACTCCCAGCAGACAGCCTAGATAGCCACTAGTAGTTACTGTACTATACTTAGGAGGCTTCAATACCTTAACCCAGATTTTTAAGGAAAGAAGCCGAAAGCCCAGAAGACTGCTGCACTGCTGTGCTCAGAGAAAAGGCTGTGGTTGAAGAATGCTGAGCAGGTGCAGTTTCTGAACAGGGAATATTAAACAGAAAGGAACCCTGCACAGGATAAGCAATTTCTACTATGGGCAACACAAGGATACAGCAGAAATAGGTTCATGTAAGAGAATACACATGAACACAGATAATAGGTTCATGTAATTTGAACATATACGACTTAGAAGAGAGTCAACTCAAGTCATGGGAAAAAAGGTTACTTATCCAAACATTCATACCCCATAGACGCTTAACAGACCCATCTGTCATAGGTCTGGCTTTCAACTTGTACAGTGCCGTAAGTCCACAGTGCAAATCATTCCAAGGTTGGCTAATTTTTATTGCAAAATATGCCAGCCCTTGTCAAGATGATTTATGAATCCCGCTGTCTGTTCTAGAAATGCTTTCATTCTGAGTGAGACATAAGGTCAGTTGCTTTACTACCAAAAGCAACATTGCTTGGACACTTCATAGGAGGTTAACAAATTAAAGGTGACGTGGACTCAGAACTGACACAAATCACTTTAAACAGCTCTGGTGGACACCCCCGCTATTGTGTTTTCCCATTTTTTAAACCCAGAATGGATTACCTTACCTAATCACACTTGTGGACCTTTTCAGTCCCTCAGTAGGCTCAGTCTATTCGATAGGGACACAAGCTAGCGTTCACAGGCTCCAAAAATGCAAACAGTCAACCACCTGCTTCTTCTCACATTTCAATCCACCGAATGAGCAGCAGAGACACCGCTGGTGGTGCACTCTGCAGACTGAAAACCTGATTCCCTGGGAGATGGCACAACCAATTACACTTTGCATCATGGTCTGACCGCTAGCCACAGTAAGCTCTGACATGGCCCAGATTTAATCCAGGAAGTAGTGTTCACCACAAGTCCAAGTCCTTCAGCTTGATACACCATAATTTCTATTCATCATGAGAAGAGGTTTCATTAAACAAACCCTTCTCCAATTTGTCAACAGAAAACAATCATATAAGCTATAAAATGTGTGACTTACAAACCATCACAAAACTAGTCTCTAAAACGTGAGTCATGCTATACTAGTAAAACTGTACTTTCTAAAGGTTCTTCTATAAATCTCCCAGCTCATCAGATGTGGAAAAGCCACAGATACTTACAATACCTCCATGTTAAGGCACTCAGTTCACTCTTAAAACTACAACTATGAGACAGCTCACAAGGGAACACTATCCTAGTGGGTTCTGCCGCTGAATGTAGACTGGCATGTCAAGCTGGCAATGTGAGCACAAAGGTTTAAAAGCCAGTCTTCACTTTCTGTAGGCGAAACGTCAAAATGAAATGGCTCCATCATAAATGCACACCTGACGACTGGGGTGACGGAGACTACAGACTCCGGGAAAGTATTTCTCTGCAAAAGCAGAGATTTCATTTACTGAACTGGAAATTGAATTTGAAACCATTGCAGAAATAATGGAAAGCACAAAACTATAATGACATTGCCCAGAATAAAAATGTGAAGGAAAAAGAGTGTAGATTAACTTTAATGAAGTAATGCATTGTACTGGATGTCATAAAAACTGCCCAATCTGTGACGAAACACCCAATATTTCAGTCTGAACTAGTCTACACAGACTATAACTTACAAGGGCTTTATTATATCCAGTATTAAACATTCAATATTTTTTTTTACAGGAGTAAAGGGCCCTGAAATAAAATTCATGAATAAAAATAACTTACCACTGAAAACTGCAAACAATTTATCGAGTAAGCAAAACAAGCAGGCATGAGAAAGGAAGCATCAGACTTTTCTTGGAAAACCTTATTCTCTCTCAAGGCGACTGCAGCCTACACCCGTTATGTTCAGCAGGTGCCAAGCCAGCATAAGTCAGTGAGACCATAACTCAGCCATGTGTTGTGCTGCTGGAACCTTCTCTGCAGGGCCCCAGAAAAGCCTTCGGAGGCCCTGTTCATGGGCTCGGTACCTCCGGGTCAAAGCTCACCTGTGCAGTGCTTCCCAAAAGAATAAATCTTTAATAAATCTTTCAAAAACCCCATAATGCATCTGCCCCTTCCGAAGGACCAGGGAATTTAACCTCCAAATGCCTTTCCATGAGTCAAGTGCAGTTCTCCATCTCCATCTCCATCTCCATGTAGTTTTTTCTCTAACCTTCTAGCTAGCTGTATATGATTCTGCATACTAAACAGATACTGGGCATATCTGCCAGTTTCCATATGTAGATATGTCAGTATAAAATTACAGTCTAGGATGTTCTCGTCACACATTTTTTCTGAAATCATGAAAAATGATAAAGTTGCTTCTCTACCCTCTACCAGAAATGATATCACAGCAAAACTAAGAAATAAAAGCACAGAAATCTCAACAGCATGGTTAATGATTCTAGAAAGACCATGTGACACAACCTTAGATTTGACTCCAGCACATTAGATTTGAAACGAAACAATGACTATGAGGTCTATGCAGACTGTCTAGTTTAATTTCAGGGTATTTACATCATTTTCTGGTGATCCGTGTAGGAATTACAGCCCTTTTAATATATGGAAAAGTAATTGGACAATTGGCTGCTCAGCTGTTTCTTGGCCAAATGTGTGTTAATGCATTATTAGATCATGCACAAGAAAGCTAACAAAGTTGATTCTAGGGGAGGCATCTTACAGTTCTCTCATGAGTCAACAAGAGGACCAAAGAAGTGTCAATAGAATTTAAAGAAGAGGTAAAATATATTTTAAATTAAAAAATAATAAGTTTCCATCATAAAAATGAGAATGAAATCAAGTTATAATGACAGCATGCTCACACAGGAGGGTGAACAGTAAGTGTGACTGAGATTTATCATGCTGTAAACTCTGCCTGGGTGGTGGTGGTGGTGGTGGAGAGAGGGGGGGTTGGTGAGCTTAATTCTTAACAAAATACCTGCAATTTGCACTGATCCATCTTCCCCGAGAAGAATGTTTCCAGCCTTCACGTCTCTGCCAGGGGGAAAGACAAGAAGCACATATTAATGTACTATGTAAACCGTTGAGAAGGAACCTGGAGGAAAAAAGACAGGGCGTCTTCTGAGCTTTATTCACGCCAAAAAAACACATACTGTACTCTGGATTATAAACCAACAAACTAAACACATAATTATAGATCTTGGCACTTGCCACTGTTGTTAAACAACCCTTGAGAAAAGTCAAGGCTCCCATACTTTTTAAGACTCTCTGTGGTGATGGGCTGACATCTCCAGCTCCAGCCCTGCCATGGTAGTTGGGGGGTGACTGTTGAGGTCTAGCCATTACACAGTATGCCAGCATACATATTTCAGCTCCCCCCTTCTTGCTGATAAAATTTTCAGATAGCCAGCGACTCCAGGCCGGATCTGCACCAATTCTGGCTCAGCAGTTCTGACTTGATCCTGCCCGGAGTTACCAGCTATCTAGGTTGCAACTGCACTTCTGTCTTCATAGGACACTGCTTGTGTTCGTGCGGTTTTCGTAAAACAGACCCACTATGTTTGGAGTCCCAAAATACTCAAGTACGATGAGCAACAATTTTTACTTCAGAAACACTACGTATGGAATACTCTGAGGCAAATGTTGTTGGAAAAGAGTCTTTTGAGTTTTGTATGTGGAGTAATTTTCAGTGTGCGTCCTGTGCGCAATAAAATCTTACATCAGTTCAAGGTCGATACCAGGCAGGCTGGCAGGAGAACGTGTGAGAAATATCCCCTCGAAACCGGCCATGAATAGAAACAAACTTAGAGTTCCTATCTGTAGCAAAAAAAAGGCAGATTACAGGGCAGAACCTATTTCATGAATGTTCTCCTGGTGTCCCTGCAGGGCAGAACCCATGTCATGGATGTCCTCCTGGCGTCCCTGTAACTTGTATGTGTGGAGGCCCTAACCTTGTCCTCCAGCTGACTGGCGTCAGCATGCCATTTACTCTTCTGGATGTTTAGCTGAGCAGCTTTGGTGATTTACTCTTATTGGATCATATCTGGATTATCTGCCCAGTGATCAAAAGGGCTATAACTGTCATTTCAGAATGACAAATCAAAGGGAACAGTAGAAACTGCCTTCAAGTAACCCATAGGACAATTAAATAATAAAAACCTAATTTTTCTTATAACAAATGAGATTTACTCTTAAGTACAGCTGACACTGAGCTTTTACCTCAATCTTTCAAATCATAAATGAGAATAAAATGAAATTTGTAGAGGAACTATGGCAGTCATTTCAATTGAATGAGCACAGGCCTCAAAATGAACCAGGCAATGAACCAAATGCAACAATCTTCTGGATATGGCTAACTGTAAATGCGAGGTTTCTGGCTGAAGATGTATGAGACAGCACAGCTCACTTAAACGCAGTGGGCCAAAATTCCCCAGATATGAAAGTGTTGCTCAACTGCTATGTTTTCTACAATGCAAAATATCTGAAACTGTGGCATGTGGCATTTCAAAATGGATGAACAGCAGCAGCACTGAAAAGGCTATGAACTCATGCAAAGGAAATAGCCTAATTCAATGAACTCAAAACAATCTTGGGTGTCTGGCTGCCCCAAAATGCCATCAACAAACATAAATACTACTGAAAGGCTTTTACAACTCTTATTCTCCTTGAATTGCTATGGATCTTCATGTTAATACCATTCAGTCATACAGATCACTACAACAGGCCAGATTTTAAAAATATCACAATGACATTAAATATCAGGGAGCCTATCCAAAGGACATAGACAAACCCAGACAGCAAGTGAAAGACAGAGAAAGTTTTCAAAATTCCAACTCAATGCGTTTTTATCTCCAAGACATTCATTGTGACCAGTCACCGGGAAAAACACCTCATTATGGCCAACACACTCAGTATTCCCCAAGGCCAATACGTTCTTGCAGCAGGAACCCAAGTACAGAGCGCACGGTTACTGTAAAGCCAGGTGTTTCCATGACAACAGACTGTAGCTGTAGACTGTAGATTTATTTTTGGAATGTAATGTCACACTGGAGAAAAAACTGGATATATGAAACATTTTAGCACCAAAAAGTGCAAAAGAAAGTACTGTGCTGTAGCCTTGACCTTTATGGTGCTGCATCTTCATATGGACGTGGTAGAACATTTTGTAATGATTTGTAAATCATTACAAAATGATTGTAATATTGCTATGGAATTAGCACATATTTACCTCATGGTCGTTGTTGCTTGCCCTCCACTCATTGGCATGTGTAATCCAGTTTATATGTTGTGCCTTGCTAATGCTAATTAGGATCAATATAAAGTTCCAGTGTTGTGCCCTTTACACAGTAGGGAAATTTTCTTCATTGCTCACAAAACTGTCCAACTGAAAACATACACTAAAACTGAAATTATATATATATTTTTTTACATTTAAAAAATGTTTTAGTGAATTATTCCTTTCATTTCTTTGAATAACACCTGCATATCTATCGGAACTCATGGTATTTTGAAGTCATGATATCTTGTAACTATACATACCATAGATACATTATTTGATACAGAACTAGAATTAGTTCATGCATGTTGTGGCAGTTCACCACTCCCCCACCAAGAGGTGCTACAATCAAAGTCAACTGCTTTTTTTGTAAATAAATCACAAGTTCAACACTAAATGCCAAGGGTTGTTTCACAATTTATTGGGTTGTTCACAAACATATTAAACACACATTTGATGCTTGAAGTTTACCAAGTGAAAATGTCCAATAAGGAACACAAAATGTTCTGAGCTAATATAGCTCCTGAAAATCATCTGAGGCTCAAGGTTTGATTGCATTGTGCCAGGGGGTATTTACCTGGTAAGCTCGGGTCATGTGTTTCAATGTCTGTGACTGTGCCTCTACAAAGCGTAGTCTCAACGGCTGCTGTGGACCTCAGTGCTGTCATTGGGTGAGTGTCAGGCATCTTTGGCATGGTGCTTATATGTATATTTGGAAATAAAATCAAATACTAAGTTGCTATGGTAAAAAAAAAACACTAAAGGGTGGGGACATACTATGGTGATGACTTACGTTATGCAACTAATCCTAGCTTCAGCACAGAAACCATCTACCAGATGCATACGCACGCTCATTCATGCACGCATAAACGCCCGCACGCGCACATTGCCCAGATGTAATGTTATCTAACTACCAGGACAAAGATGGAAAGAGGACGTGACAGATCAAGGGCACTATTTCAGAACGTGGGCCTGTTCTTTTCGAGTAGCCAGGCTCTAGGCTAGCGGTGCCCCCAGGATTCTGAATCCAGATTTATCTTTGCATTACACTTCTGCAAACACCACAGAAGGGTCAATTCCTCAAAACTAACCTGGAGTGATTGGCCGTTACAGACTCCTACCATTGCATTTATGTTTTATCCTTGGCGTCATAACGTGTAACATCTGAAGCACCTGGCTAAGAAGACTGGACAAGAAGCATGTGTGTGTGAGAGGGCCAAGTTCAAACAAATGTGTCCACAGGACTCTACCTCTGCATGTTTCATGGAACACCAGACTGAGGAGCTAGGCATATTCACAATCCCACTGGAAACATATAGTGACCAGGGCCTTAGAGCTGAACCGCTGATCTAGGGTCAACTTTCCCCTGGCTTGTGCTAACTGTCTACTGTGAGCTGAAGTGGAAAAAATAAATCCTAGACCAGCATTCATACTCCGAGTGGTGATCTAAGATTCCCTGGTGTAGGAATGATGTCACACTGACCCTGTACGATGTCAGGGAAGCAGGGGTGTGCCCTGCTTGGTTCAGCAGCCCCGCTTTGGCACAGCAGACGGCACCATCACACAGCGGTTGTCACGGTCCCCATTGCATTCACCAAAGTCAGTTCCCTACTCTGCAGATTCAAAGCAAGCAAAGAAACCGCACAGAAAGACCTCCGTCGCATATTGGCTTGGCCTTCACATCCAGCACAAGGTCTGGACCGAAGACGCCTTTAAGATCCCAGTGCTCCTAGATTTCCATTGAAGGAGCCAATGTGTAAACAGGCTCCCTTGGCCACTGCCCCACACAAGACAGACAAAGAAAAGGCTTGTGCCAGTTTGAAGCTTTGGATAAAGAAAAGCGTTCTATAAAATAGAGCCTATTGTTCTGAAGACAGCAACCACCTGCTTTTTCTTTTCATCACTCAGAGAGTTTTCCAACTTCTTTCAGATAAAGGGGGATGGACATGTCTTCCATTTACTGGATTCATTTAAACAGCTAAAAGAGAATGGTTTGGCTTGCTCTGATATACGGCAGCAAGGACTCTGCAACTCATTAAAATTTATAAGAGGGTGAATTCCCAGCAACAAAAAAAAAAACAGAAGTTTCTTTTGTGAGAGATCACATTCAGAACCTAATTTAATCTTCACACAATTTGCCAGTAGGAATGAATGGCCTCAGTGACCACGTTTAGAACCACCATACTGCACAAATCCTTCTACCAGAAACACAGGCAGGGGGTCTTCATAGAAACCATGCTGTAATCATCCAAATTATGTGTCAGGGAATAATTTGATGTTTTATCAGAGGAGTGAGATAAAAGGAGACGGGAGGTAAAGCAAGCAATGGATAACTCTGACTCCGGACACCATTAACCCCCTCTAACAGCCCTTGGCACTTCTAAACTCGTAAATTGGACAAACATGTGTGAAACATGACGCTTAGTTTTAGGCTTGGACTGTGTGATTGCTTTAGCAGTCGCACCCACATTCCTAGAGTTTTCTTCTTGTACCTTCATACCTTTTTTTTATCACACTGATTCACAAAGAAAACTGGACTGGTTAACGTCTGGCAAATATATATTTGAGGGGAAGTAGGATACACTTGGTTTGTATTGGTGTTTTCTTGTGTATTGACCAAGACATTTTTAATTTAGCAAGATTTGTTCCAGGAATTTGTTCCACATTCAAATAATGGCCGTTAATAATGCTCATAATTAGCATCACTGTTCTTCTTGCAGGGTTGTAAAACGGAATACAGGCTGTCTCATGCTCTAAGTTCATGAGGAGGGACCGGTGTGATTTATGATCCCATAATCCCATTCCCTACAAGGCAGTGTCTCAATTAAAGACTCCCATAATACCCAGCCTGAGGGATATCAAAGATCATTTATTTTCTTTTAGTGACAGACATAAAATATGAGGGCAGCTAGAGTTCATTATTATGCCTTTTAATTTAATTAATTAATTAATTTTCTGTGTTTACTGAAATAAGACAAAATGAGGGATTATTGCTATCTTCCAGTTTCGGAATGATGAAAATGAAAAAAAAAAAAAAAAAACTAAAAATAACCCCTTTTTTTGTGTATTGTAAGAATACCTTGCTATGGTGATTTCAGGCCTATGCTCCTGAGGTAGGGACAGCGGGCATATACAAGCTAGAAATATATATCCCCAGGGCAGTGTATACCAGAAAAAGGAACTAGCACAGGTGTATCCAGGTGAGAAGCATCATGAAATATATTGGTAGTAGGCCTATATAGTCACCATTTCTGTACCAGGTCACAGGTACGCACATTTTTGAACCACCTGCATCTCTCAATGTGCCTCTTTGTTATCTCCGTATTGGACACTGAACACATGCATGCTTGTGAACAGAAAGTTTAAAAACCAGAAAATTTGTGTTTTAACTTGCCTGAAGTAAATACATTGACTTTAGTCATAAAAGGCACAGTTGTGTAATCAACTGATCAACAAAAAAATGCATAATTAAGACACATAACCTGACTTCCTTCAACAAACAGCAGCTTTCACCCTTCAGCCAATGGCTGCAAGACTTGCTCACAGCCTTATACAGCCCAAAATATACTGAAAAATAGCCATGGCTACAATGGTGCCATTGAAGCCAGTTAATGTAGTGCAGATTTACGGCCTTGTTTAGCCGTTTCACACCTAGCCAAGCAGTAGGTCACCTGATGACATCACTCCTCTGTGATAAGTTACTCATACAACCATATTTAGCATTTATGAATTTGCACCTTGGGGCTTGGATGGTAAGGTACTGTTACAGGCAGTTTCACTGTCCCCTTCCAGGAATGTCATAGCAGTGGCAGTTGGCAAAATATTTCCCTCACAGAGCAAAGGCTACAAGCACCGCAATTCTCTATAGAGTTCCACGAAAGAGATGGTTTCAGTGTATCACCACCAAATCAGTGAGATCAGTGCGCTTTGAAGGCTGCTACAGCATCATATTTCCTTACAAAATTTCGCACATATTGTGTCATACAGACTATCCTTCAGGTCAAGATTCAACAGAATTCACTCGCTCAGAATTACCTCTCATTACAGGGTCACTTTCAACAGCACTGATTAACAAGCACATACAGAAAAGCCAACTATAAAAGAGGATAACTGTCTTCTGTAGATGCAAGAACTTAGGAGCTCTCCCTACCTCTCTCCAATACCACTTGTTACGAGAAGGACTAAATTTAAAAAGGACGTGAAGAGGTTTCTCCTTTGAAGCCCCCACGGGGATTCTCATCTTTGTGTCAATAAGTAGGTGGAGAAATTTGCTAGTTTGTGGCAAAGGCCTCAGAGTGAACCTTTGCACAGAGCCTCTAATTGCATTCTGATGCACTGGAGGAGATGCCATGTGACCCAGCCCTGTAGCTACTCCTCATATGACCAGGCTCGCCCAGGGGCACAGCATAAACAACTACACTTCCCAGCTTTGTCAACCCATTTCACAAACCAAGTTCAATCTCCACAAACAGTCTAAAGTCCTTTCCATAGAAGGCGTCACCACACACAGGTCAACCATCCTCTTGCAAGTTCTAAGCTGTAAAAGATAAATAATGAAGCAAAGTAGCTGCGGTGTGAGTCGAACCTTTTGTACGCTTGAGAAATCCGATGCCCTTTTGATGAACAAAACTGGGCTTTATCTGTGAACCGCGGACGCGAATCCTGAAGTGCTTTGCATCGTACCGGAATGCAGAGTATATTCCGTAACGCGGCGTTGGACCGTGTCAACCGCAGCCTACAAATGCAGGTCGATGAGAGCGGGACGCCTTGCCTCACTTCCCTCAGCAAAACACTGTCACGAAGCGTCCGGGCGGGTCCCAGGGTCCTGCATTCAGATCACAGCGCAAGGGGGGGGGGGGGGGCGCCACTCCGGGCGGCAGGTGGATTTATGCTGCCGCAGACGCAGGTGCGAGGAAGCAGTCTCTTATTGAGATTCTGCGCCACCTTGCCGGGTACTTAACCGGGCTAAAAGACCATGCATTATTTACGCTGACGCTCCCTCAGGAAGTACACGTCCAAAGAAGGAAGGGCTGCAACAAATAGAGGACTAAATAGGATGAAAAGAAAGCAATGAATACTAAGTGCGGTGGGGGGCAGACAATCTGAAAGTCAAGTAGTTAAGGATAAGGAAAGGATGGAACTGAGACGATGACGAGGGGGGGCAAGACTATTTGTGGACGCTACGAAAAACAGCACTATTGTTCCCCAGTGCAGACTGGGGTTCCGATGTCAACATACAGTACATTGAAATCTTATAAGTTGTCACGATCAATGGGTGTAACCCAAACATATAATATAGACCTGTGAATGTGATGAGAAGCACGTGAGTAACGATACAAGCTGATTGCTAATTGTTAAGATCAAAAGATAAAAAACCTAGCATGGCCTTCGAGAGCCCTTGGAAGAGGTTTACAGGGTCGCTGGATTTCCACATCGCCGCAGAATGGCCATTTGTCCCATCATAAATCATGCGTTAACGCATTCTTTTGTACGATGACCTTCCACGGTTCGGCTGTAAGGAAGTGTCCAAGGTCCATGTGTCCCAAGGCTCTACGCATTTCAAGACAAAGGACTATTTGCACGAGTTAGGATGGACTAACCAATCCCATGTCTCATACTTTCTGATAACATTCAGCTGAGGGCGTAGCTGGCAAAAAGGAATTTGCCCCATTTGTCCCGTTCACACTACACACAAGCGTAGTGGTGCATTTCCATCCACCTCGTACACAAGGGGCCTTCAATGTTACGGCTGTCCTCTGTACAGGTCACCGAGGCTCTCTCAATCACTGTGGTTCTTCCATTGAGCTCACAAACTCCTACACAGTAGGGAAAGGTTCTGTACATGGTTTTATCACAGCTGTACTCCACTCAAAGGACTCAGATCAAAGCTCCAGGGCAGCATCGCTAGAAATTGCTGAAACGTTTGCACCTGCTTTTATAGAGTACATATACTCAAGACGATGACAGACATGCAAGGATCCTGAGCAGTGACTCTGGTCATTAATTTCCATCGTCATGAATAGAAGTACTCCATATGCTGCATGTACTGTACTGGGGAAGACAGCACACCAATATGGCACCCGGCTGCAGAATTTTCACTTAGTATTCTGAAGGATTTAAAAATACACTGCTTGCTTTCTGCTCTATTAATATAAACAAGCAAAGGGAGTTAGGATTTACAATCCTCTTTAAGCCTTACTGTACTCCACATATTAAATTATTATTGGATCTTCAGAATCTTTAGCACAGCAATATGAACATTTGAGTTCCTGTTTGATCAAATCCAATCAAGTTCACATATCGGCAGTGTTATCGCTGTCATAAAAATCAGTTGAACGGTAGGCGATTCTTCACACAGCCATGCCTAAGTCAGCATCCCAGTTTCGACTGCGGTAATACAAACCACATTTTTTATTTTGATGACACAACATCGAGGACCGGATGATATCCATACCAAGGTTACGATAGCACTCTACATCTTGTCGGCTCTAGCTGGCAATCAAAGCTTTCGCGGGTGTGTGGGGTTGTTGTAGGGGACTGAGGGAGCCCTTTTGCTTGAATATACAGGCGCATATAGACACTCGCTATGAAAAAGCCATCTATTCAATGCGTTCGTACCAAGCCCAATCAAACAATTTAACTTTCAAATGTACAGCTTCCAGGAAACCTGAAATCAACTTCAGTAAATTCATATTTGACAAACTGGTTTCTTCAAAGGCTTAGTATTTATATTTTTTGGAGAACACGTTGACCACTGAAAAGTAACTGCAAGAAGGAATTGGTGCTGATGTAGATCCAATACATCTTTCCAACTCTAGTGACCTAACCCATACAACCATGCGTATGAGCTGATTTGTGGAGCCTGCTAAAGGTCACTGCTCTATGCACACGGTCAAATCTTTGTTTTGTGACTGCAAATCATCACAAGTTACAAATTGGAATATTTATTCACTGTGAGGAGAGATCCAACAGTCTTCCGAAAAGGTCAAGATGATTCCTGCCAGTGTAGCCCTGATCAACATGGCAATGCTTTCCTTACCTGTGAATCTGTCCGTTTTTATGCAGGTATTCCAGGCCCTCCAACACCTCCTTCAGGATGGTGGCGATGCTGGGCTCGTCCAGGACCCCGGACTTGTGCTCCCCCCGCGATATGATGTGCTTTATGAAATCCAGCACCGAGCCTGGGAAGGAAGACAGACGAACACAAATCTGAACAAATGCCCCAAGCCCAGACCCAGCCTGCGATGAAGTTCCTATGTCAAAATTGTAACCCTGACTTTCTAACACGCTCACGCCTTTGTTTATTGGAACTTCATCGCAACAAATGCTATCCAAGGAAGTGGACTAGTCACAGGAGCATGGAAATGCAGGATTTTTTTTGTTGCAAACAATGCAGATGCTACATCCGCAGTGCTGCAGGCACTGGATGCGGATCTTCCCATGACATTGCAGCTGGGCATGTCAAAACTGACAATGAGGAACTGCAGTCATTAGGTTTATGAGCTTGACAATTCCCAAGCTTTAGGGCATTCCCAAAACAAAGAGAGAAAGCTGCAATAAAACTGAGAAAGAGAAAAAATTAATAGAATGTTTTCACAGAAAGTGAATGCGTTTTCCTATAGGCTAAAGAAAACCTTATGCTATATTTAGTGACACCATCTTTGGAAAGGACTGAGAACACTAATGAGGAATGGCAAATACAAAGCAGGAATTTGAAAGTTTTTGAGAGGACACTACGCACAGAGCATTCATTTGCAATAAAATGCAAAAAAGGCTTAAGTCATATGCAAACAGGTTTTATATAATCTTGGATTGTGGATTTCTTCTTAGTGCCATTTCATGTCAGGATTAAACTATGGGAAATGTAGCAACAGCTTACCCTACATACATACTGTACTTAGAATGAAGACAACGTCGGTGTAAAAGGTTACCTACTATCTGGGTTAAGGTAAGGTAAGGTCAAAGAAACAGATCAGCTTGTTAAACCACTGGTTAATTCAGAACCCTTTATGTGCATATGTACATGTACTGTATATGTATGCACGTACGTGTGTGTGCGTGCGTGCGTGTCAGTGTGCACGTCAGTGTGTGTCACCAGGTCCTGCGTTCCAGCCTAAATGATTCAAATAAAACCAAAAAACAGACCTGCGCAGTTTCACACATTTCACCATAAAGCCGCTCGGCATAAGCTCTGGCAATGACCGGGCACACAGAACACCGCAGGGCGCAAGACCTTCACCAGCAGGGAGGCCGTTTCAAGGTCTTTAAGCCTCATTCTCCACAGTGGGCAGGTTGCCCATTCATTTCTTTCTGTTTGCAGAGGGCAGTCGGCCAGCGTGTAGATATGCGGATATGAGCCTATTAATCTGCAGGAGCACTGAAGGATGAGCCCCTTCAGCGGCTCAATAATGGAGTCATTGCATGCCGAGGCTCAGCAAGGCCCGCACCGGTACTGGCAGCCTCACTTCAGGAGATGCTTACAGTGAGGTACACACACCCACCCACACAATAAAGGCCCTACAGCACCAACTGAAGGTGAAGGTAGTACATGGTGAGTGCACAACCAACTGGGGGGTCAGACTTCTGGAACTATAAAAAGGCAAGACCACCATGGCGCAGAGCGACATGGGCTTTGGGGACTAGGGAGAATCAGAGTGCCGTGGCAGCCCGTCATAAAGATACAGACAGAAAGAGGGAGGAGTTACAAAGTGATGTGTATCCTCCCCCACCTCCCCCCCCCCCCCCCCCCACCAAAATGCGCAAAGTGTCTCGGTGCGGCGCCACCCTCGAAATCCAACATCTCGTCGAGATGACAGGGCGTGCAATCCGCGGCAGCTTGCAGCCATCCTCAGAGGACAGACTGACAGACAGAGTCGGGTTTCCCTGGCATCCGGGGGCCCGGATTGAGAGAGGGGCGGAGAACCCGAGCCGACGGGACAGGCGGGCCCGTCCGCCGCCGTCGCCGCCCCGAGACGGCGGAAACGATGGGGTGCGGAACGAGGGAGGGGGCGGAGAGGGAGGAAGAAAGAGGGAAAGCGAGAGGGGGGAGTGGAGACAGAGACACGGAGGGGGAGAGAGGGAGAGAACAGCCGTGTGGCAGATCTTGGCAGACCACACACAGTCGCTCAGTGGGGGGCACTGCCTCGCGTGGGAAGATCTGACGATGGGGGAACCATCTATAGTCATGGAGGACTCATCTCTCCCACGTATACCACAGGAAGCATAATAAGATTAACATTTAACGTTTCCCTCACTGTCCTGCAACAGATGAAATCAGAAGAGCTCCCACTAGGCTTGCGAGAGCCTAGAATTTAGTCCACTGATGAACTCCTCTTCGTGTGCCTGAGCTCCAAGACCTGACAGCAAGTGCCTATAAACAAATTTAATTACTGATGAACTGTGTTGAATGCAAGGGAATCCACATAAAAAGAACAGAAGAACTTCATACTTTTGATAAAAGTTCTGTTCCATCCATACGATTCTTATATGTGAATTCTGACAGTTATACACAGAAAATATTACTATTACTATACTAATAGGACTGGATATTTAAAACAGAACAAATTATTTGTAAAATTAAAAAATGTATTTAAAAATTACCCCACAATGGAAATTACAATGGCAGCTGTTGTCTCAAAATAAGAACTTTAGCAAAGCAAAATCCGTAAGCATATGTTTGATTCAGGTTAGGAGGATCACATGAAAAACAATAATTCATTGACTGCATTAACTCCCTTTCCTGCTGCTCTCATTTAAAAAAAATACTTTAAAGCAGCATAACTTTCCAAATCATTTACCAGAATGTTTACAGATTCAAACTGGCCACGAGAATTAAAAGTGGAGTCGTTGTCCAGATGGCTCGGTGGCTCATCGTGTTAAGGCACTGCTCCAGTGTGCGGATGGGCCCCGCGGTCTGCGACTGAATCCAGACAGCACCAGCACTGACTGGCAGCCATGCTGGGCAGTGCATAATTTGTGTAGCATCGTCCAGGGTGGGAGGAATTCTGTTAGCCGGGATGACTGTCTCACCGCTAGCCAAGCACGCAACTACAGTCAAGACAGGCATGAATCGGCTTCTCCTGTCTCATATCCGGTGTTTAAAAAAGCAGATGCTTGGTTTGAAGTTTGTCAGAGGAGAGCACACGCTTGTCCGCACTCCCCAGAACTGATAGCGGAGGGTGCAGCAACGACGGCAGCCGGGGAACACCCCTGAGAATTCCAGAGAAAAGGGGACGAATACCTCAAGAAGTATTCATTTTATTCAGCCATATTTGGGTCAGTATAGAGATAGGAGGATAGGAACACAGATCCAAACCCGGTTCCCCGGTCTCAGACGAGGGCGCTGCATAGTTTTGCAATCAATACCTGCGGTGCCAGAAGACACCCTAATTTTTCTCTCGTACACCGGTGAAGAATGCAAAATACGGTATTACGTTTCCTGGAGGCTGAAAGACTATCCCAGCATTCCAGATGGCCGCGGGCCCCCGGCGAACCTCCCACGCCTATCCCTCCGGAACCGCTCGGCAACGGAGGAGGGGGGGGAGGGGCGTGGACATGGGGACCCGGCCGCAGCCACGGACAGACAGGTGCCGCGCCCTCCCTCTGGGAGATGACAACAGGGTTTTTCCCTCATGTCCATGCGACCGTGTCAGGTGACACACGTGCCAACTGTAATAAAAGACAGTGAGGCCTGCCAGGCCATGGGGGGGAAGGCAGGAAGCGGGACTGTGGGAGGATCCTATTGGATGACAGAACCAGGCTCCCAGCAGCCCCTGCCTGGGCGGGACTCTCCAACCCCCTTCACACTTCCGCAAGCACTAGGCACGAACAAATCGCATTTCGGTTATGATTGCAGAGGTGCGGACAGCAAAATATGACTATCATTGTATTGTCATGATAAATAACTGAACCGATAATTCAATTCAATTTCCTGCAGTACATCCATACTGACTGTGTGTTGAAGGCCAAGGAGGTTGCCAAAAAATCGACTTCGGCACATTCTCCACAGTGTTTTCACATGACTCACGTTTTCGGTTACTCTTACAAAGTTTTTTGTTCCCTCTTCAGGAATTCTCTACTCTTTCTACAGGGCAACGCTTTACAAACAGCAGTTTAGTTTGAAAGAAAGAGAGTCAGAGAGAGCCCTGACTTTACCATGTGGCCACAAAGTCACCAGAATTTCTGAAATTTAAATACAAGAGGGACTTGGGTACCATAGTCAGGAAAATAAATACTGCTTAACTTCTAGACAACAGATCATGCAATAAAGAAGGAAAAAAGAAACATGTGTGCATGAAATCACCATAAAATTATATATTTATGCTGTATTTACCAAAGGGAGGATCAAATAAAAAATATAACAGGGAGTGAAATAAGCCTCAGATTCAAAAATCAATACGGAGGTCAGATGTCTTCCGTGTTACCCTATATGACCTAGCAATGTAAAATCACAAGGATTACAAAGCAATATTTTGAAAGCCACTTTATTTATATCTTTTCCAATAACTAGTGGGAGATAGTGCTTTTCTGCTTGTGAATTGGAACACCGTGTGGCTTATAATGGGTCAGATGGTTTTCATTTGTTGAGCTTTTAATTTATTATGAGAAATGTTTTATTTTTTTTTGTGATGGGCATTGTCGCTCCAGTTAAGACAGGATACAGCTGTAGCCCACTGCATGTGGCACTAATACCTTCTTGGTTAGGTTACGCTTTTCTCATCTGTGTTTCATGTTATGTTCAAAACCAGTGGTTCATCTGGTGTCAATGTTATGCTGCTGTTACAGGGGAATTATTTCATCTGAAGGCTAAAATAGCACAGTGTTAAATACGCCTTCAAACACAGCGGCTTACCAACTTAAATTGATGTCATGCAGAAGTACTTCATTTTCTGGAAGGACAGCTCTAAAATCCAAAACCAACTGTACCTACAGTAGTGTTCACCCTCACTTTCTTATAAAGAAAGAGAAACAAAAACTGTAAGATTCAACAATAATGTCAAGAGCACATCCAAACAATCTACTGTATATAGTAAATAGACTACAGATGTATGAAATTAGCGCAACTGCTTCTAACACGCAACATGAGGCTTGTCCCCTACTATGATCTCAGAAATGAGCCCTATGGATACGATGCAAAGCCCTCATAAAATTTTCCCAGCAGTGAGTGGAGGCCCAGCCTGCTCCCGCTCTCACCCTCGCTGGGTCTGCCGGGGGGCACGCAGATTTTAAATGCTTGCCTTGTGGAAACGCAGTCATATGCACCCCCACAGATGCGCAACAAATGAACTCATCTTATGAGAAGCCCTTAATTCTGCTGCAGCTCCACCAACCACTGCTGACACCGCCATTGCACTTGGCACAATAAAAAAGAAAAGCCAGATTGTTTTCTAGTATGAGACGCGGAAGACGGAGGATCGGATTTAATTATCATATAATTACCGCAAATTTAATTATCTTTTAATTATCTTAAGGGCTATGATTTATTACCATCTCTGCAAATACTTGTCCATTCTACACATCACAGAGTGCATGCCCGTCTGGTTGTACATGTTCTGTGTAGCTTATACCTGCCTTGTGTTTGCCAGCGTGCCCTTAAGCCATCTTGCTTAAACTGACTGGCACCTATGCTGAGACACGGTGTTGGAAATCCTGTCTTGTGACCTATCACAGCCAGGGAAGTTTTCTACCAATGAGACGGTGAGGCAGTGTCGCAGCCTGTTGGCACGGTGACCAGACCTATACCAGCAGTGCCCTGCCACCGCAGTAAGCATTCAACACAAGCCTGAAGAACTAGGTATAAATTACCAGGCTTATTTCTCTAAGGCCCTGTACTGCAAAATAAGGGAGTGCGTGTATGTTTTTATATATATCATATGCTTCCTTTTCCACCAAGTCCAAAATTCCTCAATTTGTATTTTAGTTATAAAGACATTGCGCAAACAAGGACAGTGCATCTTCAGAGCTTTCTGCAGGTAAACACAGTATCGCCTATCGCAGAACGTGATTCGCGCATGCCTTTGCCCTGTTGCATAGTAACACCGGGGTCTTGAAGGGTTATCCTCTCTGTCCTCTCCCTCACAGTGCACGCCCACCTGCAAGTTTTACACAGGGCAATAAACAAAGAAGCCCTGATTGTTTTGGTGTTCTTAAATACTGGGCAAGTCGAGAAAAGTGCTTAAAAGAGATTTGCAAGGGTGGGGAGGTTATCACAAAGAAAAGCGCTGTTGAACTGTAATCAGTTCCCGTGCATGAGCGGAGCAGAAATGAGTCACTACCTGACGCCGTCTTCCCAGCAGCGACAGAGCGGACCTGCTGAATCGCACAAGTGTCCGACTGAGTAAATGAGAAAATTTGCGCAAATCTCCAGGGTCTCCAGTGCGTCAATGAAGGAATTTTCAATAGGAAACACATGCACGGTTTTTCAATACAAATCTACTGAAAAACCCGATTAAGGCCTGATTAAATCTTAATTAAAGAAACAACTAATGACTAAAATATGTTAATAATCATCTCCAATGCAATTTGGGATCATTTATTGGGTCCTCAAAGTGCAATTAAGAGAAACAAAATTAGCGTACCATTTTGGCTCAGTCTCTGGCCTGCATTGCATCATTAAGGCAATACAAAGCCTGTATAATCAGAAGCAAAAAAAGATTTTGACTTCATCCAAACTTTTACTTTAATGGCCGTTTAACCTAATCCAGCACATGACGGCCAACAAAAAAAGTTTATTAAGCAAAAGTGCATCTGCCCCCTGTGGCTCTGATCGAATCCAGACTGTACCACTTCCTACTGTGATGAGGAGTCCCATGGGACGATGTAACACTTGATTGTTGTGTTGCTTCACCCCAAGATAGTTCCATTCAGTTTAGTCACATAAAAAAATTAATGGTTAAGAGGTGCCAAGCAGATAGTAATCCCACCAAAATACTATAAATTACCATTACCAGAGCACAGGTCTTCAAAGGAAACAGTGCACCACCTAAAATTCACCCAGTACTAAACATGACTACTTTCATTTACGTCCCTAACATTATGGTGCCCTGAATTGAGAGCTATTATTAAAATGTCTGTAATTTCTACAAGGAGAAACCAAAGTGTCTTAAAATACCCTTAAATAAAAGCTGAGAAGGTTAAACACACATTAATTGTTTGATTACAAAATCTAAAATTGTGGAGTACAGAGCCAAATAAAGAAAAAAAGTATTTGTTCCAAACGTTATGGATCTCACTGTATCTTACTGATAAAAGGTGAGAAAATTACTGCACAGTAAAGTTTGAGAAACCAGTGCCTATGTGTAATTCTTGTTGCCCAGAGCAGAGGGACCACAGACCCGAGAGGCAGGGGCAGTCCTTCCCCTATTAATCCTATTAAACAGAAAGGCAAAACAAGGCACTTAAATCCCCGGAGGCTCATCTGTGTTTAGCGTGCGGAATGATAGCCAATAAAATGGCTATCCTATCAAACCCATCTCCATCGCTCTCCACCACGAGGCCCTTGTTTAATCCCGAGGCACAATAAAAAATAAATTGGAGAACTTAATTTCCTGGACAATATAGGAGCGTGGCCGTTAGCTAGATGCCCTGCCTC
The DNA here is from genome assembly GCF_013347855.1 of Anguilla anguilla. Classification (NCBI taxonomy): domain Eukaryota; kingdom Metazoa; phylum Chordata; class Actinopteri; order Anguilliformes; family Anguillidae; genus Anguilla; species Anguilla anguilla. The sequence goes on along the minus strand of NC_049204.1, from coordinate 17,511,411 downwards.
TGCTGCCAGGGCAGGGCCTCCATGATCCAGCTTCAGAGGCAGCTGCCACCGTCTGGGGGCGAGTTCCACTCGCCACCCGAGAGGGGCTCTGTCCAAGCTCCTCAGCCTCAGCCCAGCCTCAGCCCAGCCTCAGACAGACAGAGCAGCATAATGCCACTCACACGCATTCCCCCTGAATGACCCGCTTTCCCCGCATAGGAAGAAAGCACTGGAGCACCCAAGCCACTATTAAATGTGCTGGGTCTGCCATCCCCCCAGCTTTAATGCATTTCTCGATTGTACTAAGGTAGCGTTCCGCTCGTTTGCAAATATCGGAAACATGTGCAACATCAAGGTTACACAGCAAAAACCAGAACCTTGTAATGATACAGAAAATCTTATTTTTTCTCTTAAGTAAAAAATTATTAGTTTGCTTTAAGTTACTTTTTGCTTGACAAGGGAAATGGACTTACCCCATTGGCAGATCTTAAAAAGAGTCAAACTGCCTAACCCCATCTTTTTGTCTTAAGTAAAGTAAGATTCTAAGTCTAAATGTTAGACCTAATACTTAAGATTGACTTATTTTTTTATCTTTGCAGTCTAGGCGACTGGATGCTTTGCTGAAATCATTAGCTGGCATACGTATTACACAGGCACAAGTTTGTTTTTTATCAAGATGGCAGCCTTCCCGCTTACTTTTCCAGCTGCCTACAATAAGGTGTTCCTTGTATGCAAATGCGTCAGGAGCATTACCGCCTGCTTATCTGATGGATTCAATTTATCGTGTGAAGCCGAGCACACCGTCACACCGCGGGATCGACGATGGTTCAGACGCAAACAGAGAAGCCTTTCACAAGTCGTTCACACGGGGGCCTATAAAAATCTGTAATTCATTACAACCGGCATCTGCGCCATCCATCGCCGCCTTCAAAAGCAGATCCACGGCCAAGCTTCCTCTCAAATGACTCATGAAAACAGTTCTGGATAAACTGCATCTTTATGGATTCAGAATTATGCACGCATTAAAAAAACAAACAGACAAGAGAAAAGGAACTTTTAAACTCATGCGGGTGATGAGTAAACTTAAGGTCTGCTACAGTGTACGTGTGATAATGAGCGGTGACAGTTACAACTAAGCACATGAGCTGGGAAGTCATATGGTATGCCATATCAATGAAAATGAAAATTCATCTGTTTATGTGCTTGATTGCTGTGCTCCCTCCCTCCAAAAGTGTGGGGTAAACGTCTGAAATCTCTCGCTGGCCACATTTGCGCATCCTCCTACCGCCCCCCCCCGCTGTTTTAATTTTACGTCTGCCTTCAGCGTTCTGCATCGCTCAGCTGTTATTACCCCTGCATTGTTATTAGCCGTGAGGAATATCCCAGAATAGCCTGGGAAAAAGAACGGCTGCTGCCTCCCCCCGCGGGAAACAATGGGGATCCGCGCGGCCTCTCGACCCATAATCAGCCCGCTAGCGGTTCCGCCGCAGCGCCGAGCTCGTCGCCACCCGCAATTACCAGCTCCCGGGCCCGTCCTCTCGCTTCAGGCGCGCGCGGAGTAGCCATTACTGTCACCGGGATCGCTAGCCGGCTGCGCTGCGCCGCGGCCAACCCAGCTCAGGCGGCCTAGGCTCACGCCGACGCTTAAAGACACCCGCGCGACAGAGAGCCTTCGTGACGAGACACGGTCATACGGAACGAGAGAGTCGAAAATAGCTAAATAAGCCCCGCCCTTCTTCTCAGTCGGTGCTTCGTTCATTTTTATGCGTTGCTATAATTTGTGAGAAGGCTGCCTGCTTCCTTCGGGTCTAGAGTGAGCCGCAAACAGTTATCGGAGCAAAGAACAATTCTCCGTATGAGAAAGATCGATAATTAACAGATTAAGTCGCAGGAGTGCAGGCGAAAAGGATTCGCCAACAGAGCTTTTGCCAATTCCGCTAGAGCCGGGAGGAGGCGTGGCCATCAGGGACGGGGGCGGGGAAAGGAGGAAAGCCGGCAGGCTGTGTGCTTGAGGAGTTGTCCCAGGGAATGATGGGAAGGGGGGTGACGAGGGGGCGGGAACCAGTCTGCCGCTTACCCCCGCTGAGCAGCTTCATCACGAGCCACAGCTCGTCCTTCACGACGAAGGAGGTGTAGTAGGAGACGATGTTGGGGTGGTGGCATTGGCTCATGGCCTGGATCTCCTTCTGCAAGGGTCAGAGAAAGAGGAGCAGTCAGTGCACACTGCAGAGGCTTCAAACAACAGGTCTGTAACTCCCAACATGATTACACCCAGAAAAACCTGTCAATCAAATGGCCAAGCTTGCTTAAATTCCGCACTGCTGAGCACCTTATCAGGCACCTTAGGTGCATTGTTTTACTGATGCAATACTTAACCGGATCCACCAGTAGGCTTACCATCTTCCCAGCCTTACGCATTCCATTGCAATCACTTTGCAGATGCTCTTATCAAAAGTGTCCAAAGACTAACATCAGTGTTAGTCTCAGGAAGAGACAAGTGTGATGTCACCAAGAAGGCTCAGAATGCCCATGTATAATCAATAAGAGTAGAGCTAACTGAACAAACCAAAAATCAGTATTGCAAACAAATGAAACAGCTGCTATACAGCTAACCTTCCTTTATAGAGCTCTACCTATAACATTTCACAAAGGGAAGTGCAAAAAAAAAGAAGAAAGAGGACAGGAAAATGTGGTCAGGGCAGGTGTGAAGAGGTGTTGAGAGAGGTGTGTCTTCAGCAGCAGATTACAAGTATTTCAAGTAAAAAGGTTAATTTATTTAGAATTCACAATTCTGAAACATACAGTAACAGCAGAAAAAAAGTTTTAACTTTCCAAGAAAACGGAGCAGGTTCCATGTTACAGAAACTGATGTCAGCGCTAAGGGAGATGAACGAGAATGGAGGGGATGAAATCATTTTTTTTTGCATGGCAACAACTGAAGTTTCCTCCCTCCCTGCTCTACACCACACCCCTACTCAGAGTCGAGAGCATGCATCACAATCAGACTCCCGCAGTTTTAAAGCAGAAACAAATGAAGTCATGCTAGCAATACGGCCCAATCTATCACCCCCAACACACTCCCTCACCCTTTCCAACTCCCTTTTTCCTTTCCAATTACACCGATAGGCAATATGTAAAAGGCCCTTTGTTCTTGGGATTTCACTGGAAACACATATCCTGAAAAATTTTTGAGAGTCTGTTTTGAAATTAAATGGTGGCAGCTAGTCTTGAAAGTTTAACAAGAAGTATGACCAAAAAATAATGTCTACTAAAAAAAAACATGATCCATTTGTCAAGTGTTTGTCTTGCATGTCCTTAATCTAGACTTTATTCTGACTCCTCTCAAAGACACCCCGTTTTCCTGGGGTGAATACGCCTGGTTACTGCTGTACTCAAGAAGCACCAGAACCATACAATTCCTCACAATATCATTAGCAAAAATTATAAGCTTTCAATAGATAGATCAATTCATTCCTCTCCATTGTAACCAGCTAGCTTGGGTCAGGAGGGAATGACAACTCGCCTTCTTTATAGTTCACACAAAACCCATTTTCAGTCAGTCTAGCGTGGTGCGTGCTCAGTGACGTCTGTTAAAGGGGATGCTCTTTGCCAGTCTTGTATGCCGCAGCCTTCGCAGCTTAATCAATGCGGACGCCCAGCATGCGGTGTGCTTCAGCGTCAGTGCTCAGAGAAGGTAAGCCAGCCCGGTGAATGCCGCATTATTCTAGCTGGCCAGAGTGCCGCTGCCTCGGGAGGGTGTCACCTTCCAAGTGCACCGTGTTTCAAAAGGGTTCCCAGTTTAAGACACACAGGGATCTGTTTACAGCATAAACACTCATTACCGTTTATTTTGTGAATGTTTATCTTTTAATTCACAGAGATTATAAACAGAGAAGTATTTTTGTTTTCCAATCCTGGGATTTTCTGGTAAAGAAGACCGATTTAAAAGAAAAAAATAATGGGGCCAAGTCATACTTCTTTTGCAGCTGACTTGTCAAATTTTGTTGTAATCATTGTTTGCGGAAGCCTAGTTCCTTAGACCTCCCAGAACACTACTCCACACATTTGAGCTTGACTAGAGGTTCCAAACTTGAAACAAGCTGGGAGCAGTCAGCCATATTTTCTCTTGTTTTATTTTTACAGAGAAAAACTCTAACTGCTGGTCCTTAACTTCCCAAGGGAATTATTTAAGGTCTTGATAAATAGCGGAGACATTAAAATTAAGGAGAAACATTGTGTAAAACATCAACAAAATGTAGCCTAATCATTGCTAAAGTTTATGGGCCGAGCATCATTACAGTCAGACTGAACGTCCCCTAATTACATTTAAAAGACACCTGTAAGTAATGGTTAAGGGGTTTTAGAGCCAGTAAGATCAAGGGATTATATTCAGAGTTAACAAGGGCTGAGCGAGGTGCAAGAAACCACGATCGGTCACAAGCTGTGCTTAACACGCAGCACAAAAAAAGGCTCCATTTCAAAATAAAAGCCTGGCAAGTAAAGGCTTGGAGACCAGCGAGTGATGAACTAACAATGCACCCCTCTATTTCCTCTGCCACCGCTCCGCAGAAAAATGCTCCCTTTCCAGCCAGACCACTCGCGGCTACGCTCAATCTCCGCCGAACTTGGCGCTAGCAGCGAACTCCGCCACAGCAAACATCAGCTGCCGGGAAAATGCCCCAGCACACTGCACTCAACACCCTTGGGCAGAAAGGCATCTGACCAGGCCTGTGCGTGTCAACATGCTGACCTTCCCAAACCACCTGAGACACATACCGGCCTTGACCAGTTAAGGGTCGGTAATGCTCTGTACATTCTTAGACATTTGCACATTCACAGCTCCTTAGCAAATCAAGTATCGGTACGCATATCATTTACAGTATGTCTGTATGACACACTTGGCTGATCTGTTAAATTTCAGGAATACAATACAGAAATGTTGCCTTCAACCTTCACCAGCCAATTGCACTCAAAACAAGAAACATGTCGCCTAGTCTTAAAGGCCATTTTAATGGTAGTTACCATCTCTTTGAAAGGGGAAAATATTCTGTGAAAAATACTGAAAAAAACAGAATTCATTGCCATGAAATTCAAATCGTTCTCCAATAATTCACTAAAAAAATCACATAACGTCTACCAAGTATGAATATTTTATCAACTATTAACCTGATTATTTGGATAGTCAGACTAATATAATTCTCAAAAACTATAGCCTATATTATATAATTATGACTACTTCAACAGTTTGCTAAATTCCCATACTCAGCATACTATCTACAAGAGAATGTACAGATACACTGGATTGTAATGAGCACAAGAAAAATCTATTTTGTTTTCCTTACAGATTTCCGATGTTCTAATCCATCTCAATCCCTGCAGTGCCATGTTTTCTGATTCAAACTTAGATCAATGCTGCATCTCTGGCCCGTTAGGAGACGGGAGGGACGGTTTATGGCAGTGACAGCTGTGGAATACAAGGTAGCTCAATGCAGCCCATTTAAAAATCACAGCCCCAGAAGAGTACTGTGAAAACAGGATCACTTTTTGAAAAAACTTTCTGAACTGATATTATAGTTGTGAGGTTACAAATTCAAGTACTTTATGGCAGTTATGTTCATTTGCTTTCAAGAAATGTTTCTTACTTACAATTTAGAACCAAATCATGATAATGCTGACTGTCTTTCCTGAAAGCTGTAACAATTTGTTTTGGCTTCACTAACTGCAAGACATGCAAGGCATGTTGGCCAGCAAGTAAAATATAGGAATATACTCATTCAGCTACTTTCAGCAAAATGGTAAATATGTGGGGGAAAATAACACAGCAACCATGTATGGCATGCTAAATATAAAGTTGTTAGGTATTAGGTACTGCAGCTACCGCACTTTTGTGGTTAGGCAACAGATTCATTTAGCAATTTGCATTTTGTGAAAGGACTTGAGAAGGCTAGTATTTTTCAGAAGTGAATGACCATCCACAATTCGGAATTTAATTTTACGGTAAAAGCATAGCCTAACTCATAACTTATCACAATCTTAATCACAATCTTTTTTGCAGCCATAATAATTACCATCATTGGCTCATTTTTATAACGCACAGTCATTAAAACAGGTTGTAGTATCTCTGAAGGGCAATTCTAAGCTTGTCTGTATTGACGGGATTAAGAAGCAAATGATTCACTGATGGGAAGAGCTGTCTGCATGGTTAATCATCACTCTCTTCCCTTACGATTAAAAGATCTCACACTGCCTCATCACCCTGTCAAAAGAGCTATCTGGCAAATTCCATCTCTGACAAGCCTTTTCAGGCATCCAAAAGTGACATCATGAGGTCTCAGCAATCGTACAGTAAAAGAGAGAAGCAATAAGCCGATTAATCACCTGTAAGGACCTTGGTCCGCACTGGTCCCTTTACAGCAGATTCAAATACCAGCACTACTAATTCCTGGCCTTCAGTCTGGCTTTTTACAGTAGAATAATTCAGCATAATTTCTCCTTGTCAGAGAGTGAGAAAGGGTGTGTAACCTCCATTACACACCGAGCAGCAACCCACGGTTTTTGGGACTTGCTTGCTGAGAAACAGCGCTGACGTGCATTGGTGGCTGAACCCAAAATTAATTGTGTTGCATGGCATACAACTTCCTAAATCTCTACCATATCCCCAAATGGCCTCTCCGGGTCATCAGCTGACGTTATTTGTTCCACACACAGAGACGAGAAGCAAACAACTGGACGTGCTAATGCGGTACATATCTGCAGAGGGCACACTGCTGAGAAGGTCTTGGACAAATTCCTTTAACATCCGACAAACGCTGGTCTCGTCTCACTGCCTTGGCATCAAAGTCCTTTGACTAGAGGAGCTTGTTAATAGAGAGGCATTTTGCAGCTTAAAAGTCCACCTCCTGAGAAAGCAAAGTTGTGTTTTATGACTATGAAACAGACTGGCTGCAGAAAAATAAAGAATGCTCAGCTATGCATTTACAAGAGTCTGTATTGTTTTTAAATGACAAAGGTAATTCTGCTGAGCATAATTAACTTCTAAACACATCATGAACTAGCCTTTTGAATTATGTGATAACTGAAGTCGCTGATTTAATTTTTTTCCCCCCAGAAGTTAAGGAAAATACCTTTTTGCAAAAGAACAAAGGACTTTTCAGAAAGTTCTCACTGTTTCACTAAATTAAAACATCATACATTCATGCAAGTCCATCTTTACAAAAGGCAGATTATTATGAGCACAATTATGGATTTTAGCAGCATTTTTAATGTGTGTTGTTTAATGAAAAATTATTAAGGTGGAAAAGCATTAAAATCCACACCATCAATATTGTTATTAGTTCGCATTGTTATTAGATCAACATTTACAATATTGACTTGCGCACCAACTGTGCGATCTAATATGTGGGACAGGAAAAATATGACAGCAATTTGGAATCCCACACTGAAATTCAATTTCCATTTCCTTTCAGTCTTTTGTCTCCATCTGTCTTTGGATGCTTAGCCGTATTCAAGCATAAATTTGCAGCTTTAAGCGTGATATCTGGAATACATGAATAGGGCCACCAGTTTGCCCTTGTGTTCTCGCATGGTAATGTACTTCAGTACCCAGTAGGGGTTGCGATAGTTTCTTTGTCAAGACCCTTCTCAAGACAATTATTCCATTTGCACCACCTCAGTAAAATCTAAGTAATTGCTACTAGTTAAGCACAGATGATGATCGACAACTATGTTCACAAGCCGTAAAATTCAGTTCGATTAGGTACTACCTTGACATGCTACAGCATTTTTAGATGTTGTACATCTTTTTGTTACTGCAGTGATACTCAATCCTGGTCCCGGAGAGCCACAGAGTCAGCTGGTTTCAGTTTTTTTCTTAAGATCAGCAACCGATAGATCTAATAGATAACAGATCAACATATTTGCTTTCATAAATGTCTCACTTAGAAACTCAATTGTATGATTAGCCACTTGACTGTGCCGTTGGAGTGCCTATGGGGACCCCTGGAGGATAACCACTAAAATACATGTTTAAATCCCCGCAGGTCACACGGTGGAGACAAACCGGTGGCCCTATACATGAAACCCATCCTGGAGCACCGAATCTAAAGCGGTGCGAAATCCAACCAAATCAGATTCGATGCAAACCGGAGCCGGTCGCCATCGCCAACAGACACGCCGGTATCGGCAGGTGAACAAAAACATTTGATGCTTCTATACCGTTCCGATTATTTAAACAAAACCTCAGAGGACAATGTCGGTTTGCTTTAGACTGTATCCGCCAGCGACACAATGAGCTCACAGTTCCCCGTGAGTGCCACGGAGCGTGCCGCCCCATTAATCCCGTCAGCGCGCGGCTGGAACTCATCTGCGGATTACGCGCCACGGCGTCCGCATTCACAGCTACAGGAGAGCGAGCGGTGCCAGTGGGGGAAAGGGCAGCACAGCTGAAAGAGAAAGGGGAAGGCCTTTCCCTTATTGAAAACCAAAATGCAGTACATAATGGGTCACTGAAAGCCACGCTCAGGAACACTGACATTTTTGGAAGTATTACTGGTGAGCGGTTTAATAAGAGATGCTGAACAAAGAACAAAAGCGGCTATTTATAGCGCTGAGGCATCAGTAGAGAAATTCTCTTTGTAGATCTGGTGGCTCTTCGGATGGAAAAAAGGAATTTCACATGCGCACAAGCCGAACAGGATATGAAACTCGGCCACTCTGCATCAAACCGTATCTTTGGAACCTTTGGAATCACTCTGGGGCACAGTACCAAAAAACGAAAGTCCAACGCTAATTGCGATTTCAATTTTTTCCATTCAGCGTCACTGTGGGTGACAGCAAGGTACAATAAACAGAACTGTACAAGACAGCAAAGTGTACACCTATAACTCAGACTGCAGTTAAATTTAACAGGAATTTCTTCATTAACCAAACCTTCAGCTTAATGAATGGGTAATATGGAATTTTTCCTTGCCTGGCAGCAGTGCCAGCGCAGGAAGGATTTCCAGTGGAATCAGCCGTGAAGGCTTGCACACTGCCCAGATGATTTAAAAATGATAACAATCATTCACATCTCTGCAGTTCTCACACCTCTGCAGCACTCTACATACTGCTTTGACAGGGTCTTTGCTCATAGCAGCACCTACACCATGGCCCCTCACATCTATGCATTACTGCTGCAGTCTGTGTTACAGAGCAGGAAGAATTGCACAGTCCGCCGCGTGCGACGCCTCCCCTCCCGCAGGTGGGCCCGCACATGCGCCTCTGCTCCACCGCCCACCCCCCCCCCCCCACTCCCCCTCCGCAGCTGCACGCATCAATTATTGAACAGTTCGGTCTTTTCCTGTCTGTCATGCTGGCCGTTTCCATGGGAATCAGACAGGGGGGAAACAAACATAACAAACGCTCGAGCGTGCGACGGGGGAAAAGGTTTGACGTTTGCGGTCTCCCGTTTCCATTTTCTATCCTCCTTTCCCGGAGCTGCAGAAGGGGCGGGGCTTATTGGTCGACCCGGGGAGAAAGCTGCAAAGTAAGAGCGTACGACCGTAGGCCTGCTGGCAGCTTCTGTTCCTGCGCTTCGGCAGGGACAATGAGCGTGTCAGCGCGACCCTTTGTGCTGCCGTCGTGTCCCCGTAAACCCACCCGACAGCTGAGACGCTGGAACTACCGTCCGTCCCCTTTCCTCGGTGACATTACACCATTGTTCATGTTCTGTGTCATTATTCCTGTTCAATCCTGCTTAAAGGCCTCATTTGCTCTATAGTGCGCACTTATTCATGGCAGATTAGTGCTTGCGTAAAAATAAATACGCGACTGGTACTATTTAACAGCGATTTACTTGACAAAATCAGCTATGTAATGTTAAACTACCCCAACAGGTGCTTCCATTTCATTGTACGACTTGCTTTTATTCAGGACAACATTCAAAAGCATTTATATACATATAAAATCTGCATACTATAATTACACTATACTAACACTATAATTGCTTTTCAGTATACACATATTGAACCATTCAACACATCTGAAATTACTGTTAAAATGCACAAACAATCAGATGAAAATGGACAGTTGTTGACTAGTAACACGTCCATATCAAATGCTATAAATGTAGCCCTACAAAACATGAATCTATTCAACAATGCAAATTTTAGTGGACATCAATTTTTTCAGTTCATCAATGCATGCTCCTGGCTCTGCCGATCAATAAGCTTGCTGTACTAAGAACTAACAGGGCCTGCTCTAACAGGACAGCTCAAAAGTCAAGCTGAAACTCTCATATATTCAGAGTCATCAGAGATTGAAAATTATTAACACTTTAAATAAATAGTGGGGGCTTGGCAGCAGTCTGGGTCATTTTCGCAACAAGCGCTGAGAAACCCATCCAAGGCAAACTACTCGACACAATGCTAAGCAGGAAGAACCGTGAACAGGGGAGAAGTGATGTAGTGATGAAGTTATGTAAAGACTGTGAAGAATTTGTCCTGTGCGAGAGGACTGGGCCTTCCCCTTTGCAGTATTTTCATGGTATGAAAGATGTATTCAAAGGCCTGTGTTGTGAGACAAATTTCAGCCAAGCTAAATACTAAAAGGGCCCATGGAGAGAGCTCCTTCCAAAGAGGATGTATGAGTTCCCTGTGTCGGAATATCAGGTTTGCCTGGTCCCGCCAGTGCTTCCATTATGTTATCCGCAGTGACGAGTGACGCCTGTCTCGCCCAACCTCAGGAAAGCTGTACGATGACAAGGTGGCTGCCAGTACAGAGGGAAAACAAAGGGAGCTACAGTTCCTACACTTGGCTGTGTAATGCCACACAAAGACAGACGCACAGTAAATGCACCTGTAGCCCCAGGGATCTGAAACCAAAACCAAACTGTTGTGCAGCAGTCACGAACAGAAAGAAAACATCTTTCAATAGTGTAGCAACCTGCTTGTTTGTATGCCTGCTAAGAAGAACCAAAGCTGATAGTCATGAGTAATGACTTCATTTGCCTCTAGTGGTAGAATGAGGTACTGCAGCTTACTAATAGGGGAGCTGCTCGCTCGGTGAGAAATAGCGGGAAAGCGGTGGGTCCTCCCGGCAAAGGCTAAAATCCAGAGAAAGCATCATGCGCGAAATAACACCAATTAGCCTACTGTACTTCGCATTTTGCAAAAGGTCTTCCAAACATAAAAACAAGTTACAAGCCACGCACTACATTCTCGTGATTTAGACCTCAAACAACTCTCTCCGACAGCATGGCCTTGCAACCAAATTAAAACGTAGGCTGTAAGAGTCACTGAACTGTTCAATTTTATTTATTACAGGCGAGGTCAGCGACAGTTCCCATCACAAGATCTGTCCGCGTGTTTGTTTCGGGGAAGTCTCGGCATGTGACAGCGGGAGAGGATAGTCCGTGTTCGCCGTGCGCCACCACACGTACACGCCGTCCCGCCGCTCCAGCACAGTGTACAGCTTCTCGCTTGTCCACAACCAGCTGAAGTCTTAACCTCTTATGAAAGAAGACTAAATTGAAAACATGATCAAATTGAAAAGGGTTCAGAACAGATTAAACTAAACTAATGTCTTGTGTGAAGTGCTGGCTTTCTTTCTGACCACACAAAAGCATCAGGAGGGTCAAAATGTTGATGTCACGATTATTGTAATGAAATGGGAGCATTTTTTGTTAGCTACAGTGCACGGACTGTTTTTTTCAATTGACTTTGACACTTCCAAGCACCTGCAGTTATGGTATATTGCGTGTGTGTTTCAACTTAATTCATTTGACCATACAAAAACAAATCAGGAAAAAAGGAGAAGAAAGGTACCTTCAAAACACAAAATCTGCACAAAATGCATAAGGAGGTTTGCTACTGGCTGCAATATGCGCCTCACACAAAGCTTGGCAAAATGGCTAAATCATTACACACTCCGCTGAACCAATACAATCTGAACCTACAGTCAGAATCGCCTTTCAAGGCCCAGTGATGCTAGGAATACAAGCAACGGCACAATAAACAGAGACACTAGGTGAAATGTAAAAGGCTTTCCCACCAAGAGTCCTTTGGAGACATTTAACGAGCACTTGAGGATCAGACGCTCCTTCAACGACGCTGGAGAAGACCTCTTATGTTGTATCTACACTAGTAGCCCACTTCATTGGACTAGTGAAGGGTACTACAGCGTGTGCAGTCAGATGGCACAAAAAGGCTGAGAATCAGCAGTTCAAGTCCGAGGTTCGACACCCCACCCCATACAGTGCGCAGTATCACGCCCGAGGAGAAGCCACTCCGCAGTCCGTATAAATGAGCGCCGCACCAGATGAGCCCACGCCCAGGTTCACCTTTCCCGAGAGTGGCTCTCCGAGAGGCTCAGTGACAGCTGGCGCGAGTCCGACAGGGCACTTCGCGGGCAGAGCGGCCAACGGCTGCCACGGAGGAAATTAATTCAGCGCACGCTTCTGCGTCGCGCTCCCCGAGTCCCTCTCTCCCCTTCTGTGCCAGCTGAGGGGCCGTCGGATGGCCAGGCGTGGTTCAATCAGCTAAAAGACACCAAATCGAGTGCCGAGTCCATCAGCGCCCTCCCCGAGCAGCTGTGCAGAGGCAACGTGTCAGTCATTACCTGCATAATGAATTCAAATAACATCTGCTTCTAGAGGCATGCTTGGGAAGGGCCCGAAGGTTTGTCATTTGTTGGCATGCTTCGAGGGTCAAGAATCAAGTTAGAAGGAGGAATGCATAGAGTGTTTCCGGCACATTCACTGGATGACTGATCACCAAAAAAAAAGCCAGTGCAAGATTGGGTTCAGCAGCTCTGTGCGAACCGCAGCCTCAAGCGGAGACAGATCTCAACGTATGCGACTGGTGACAGAGAGGGGCAGTTTAAAGAGACGAGGGGACGGAGCTCGGCAGAGAACGGTTTGGGCATGACGGACGACACCGTTCGGCTGGGTGGAGATTGAGCCGAGCCGAGCCGAGCCGAACGAGACGACGCGCAGACGCTGCGGCTCACCCGGCGCCCGGGTCCCCAGGCTCCCCTGGGGCCGGGCCGAGCGTGTGCACTAATCTAATCAGTGAGGCGAAACGCACTCCTCGCTGCTGGGGCAGGGACAGCCGGGAGAAAAATAGCCCTGTCCTCAGTGGCTGCTGGAATCACTCCAGGAGCCAATGAAATCTCAAAGGGCCGAGTCGCTGATAACCGCAGACACACACCACATTCCTGCAGAGCCCATTGCCATTCTGCTGTCATGCTGCAGGAAAGAATGCGACAGTATCATAAGATGAAGCCATGTAAGCATTAGAACGCAGTTTAAAAAAATAAAATCGACGTCTCAAAAAAAGCCATAGTTTTATACAGTTGAACTTGATAACAAAGAAAAACTAGACTACAAAAATGCCACTGCAAGGATATAATACAAGGCTTACTTTAGTAATGTTGATAACTCAAACGATTAATCTGTTACACTAAGAACTTATCTACTTTCTTTGGAGATAAAGTAGATAAAGTGTAGAAATTAGATGTTACATTCTGTGTGGTTGTCAGATTTTCCTCTCTTAAATTAATGTTTTTAAATAATCCAAATGTAGTACTGAATGCATGTACATCTTCCATTTAAATACATGCGGCACCAAAGGCTAAATTCACACCTGCAATTCAATTTGCATACCTTCCCTAGGCAGACATGAGGACTTCCCATTTATAGGGGGTAGTATAACAAGGCAGAACCCGTTTCAGTCAGCCTGAAATTATAAGGGCGATGTGAGCCTGGTCTTTAGGTGCTCTCTTACATAGGTTAGGAAAGAGTGATCCACGGTGAAGGATCCCCAGTTACTACAAGCCAAGGTAAAGGTGAAATCATTGACAGAGAAACACTCTAACCCCTAACATTTGAATGTTGTGGCCCTGCAGTCTCATTTAGACAAGAGACAGAATCCCAAGAAGCTCTCCATGTTCTACTCCAGTTGGCAGAAGAATGTGTTCAGTCTGTCTTCCCTCTCTTCATTCAGTTTATTCCAAATCCTACTGCTGACCCCTGATCTGTGTCAATGATGCAATTTTATCCACTGCTAAAAATAATGTATTAGAATGAAATCGCATTTCTATTATTATGTAATTATACAAACATTAAAGGTGCAATACGTACGTTTGGAAAAAGGTTTTGAAAAAAAAATGTTCCTCCCACCTCCTCATCCCCGCTCTCCCTCCACAGCTGACCAACTGACAAACCAATCAGTCTGCTGACCAGCTGACTGACTGTATGTTTGTAAAAAGAAGAGATTAACATCCATGAGTGAAGACATCCACAACTGCAGAAGCACTCACTCTGTAACCATGATCTGAATCAAACAGCTGATAGCAGCAAGACAGCTGGTGAATAGTGATCAGGCAGGACTGCCCTCAGACCAGCTCTGTGGGGCCTGACAATGAAGAAAAACAGCAGTTTGTTACCCAAAGCCACAACCCCTGACACCCCCCCCCCTCCCCAACAACAAAGCTTTCCAGACAGTTTGTTTTAATCAGCTGGACGTCTGCAACAACACCCCATGAGTTCTGCTGGGTCTGCAATATTCACAAACAGGACTGGCCCACTGTCCTGCCAAGAGCTCCCAGTGCTCACAATGAGACAAAGCCCCTTGATGATGCTTTACACACACACACACACACACACACACACACAAGGAGACTCACAAACAAATAAACACACACACACACACCTCCCCCAACGGCCACCGCAGTCGCGCTCCGTACGCGATGGGACTGACCTCATCCCCACAGCCGAGGCATCGCAGCAAAGCGTCCGCGCCCTGCCCTCACAGAAGCTTAGCGGACAGCTGCAGTGAGCAGCCGCGAAATCACCCCCATTACAAGGCCGACCGATTCTTCCTCTGCTGGAAAAGCTCCACGCAAAAATTTGCTGCTCGAGACACAGCGGCTCAGACAGTCAGGGGAAGACAGAAACGATGGCTGGACTGCAAGCAGTAACGTCTGTGAGGTGAACTACTCGTATGGGCTCACAAAAAATCTGACACAGGCATCAGTAATGTGCTAATGTAAAAACTATATAAATATGGGTGAAAAAACTACTCAATGGGGGAGGAATCCATTCAAACACCTGCCAGCACAACACAAACCAAGGCAGAGAATAGGCACTGAAACACTGTGTTCTACATTTCTCATTGGGATAGGCCCTAACATTAAGCACGCAAATGGTACTGCAAGCCAGAACACCAGGCTACTTCACAGAAAGAAGTACAAAGGCCTGACAAATCTATCAACTGCAATAAAGACTGTGATCACAGACAGAAGACAGAGAGTCACTATGCGAGCAGCATCACGTCACTCGTCCCAACTGCTCAATGTGAAATGACATCAACCCCACCCAGCACCACAACAATCAATATTAAACAAGCCACAGACAGGCTACAAGGTGAGACCATGCGAGCACTCGGCTATGAAATGAATAGGAATTCTGTTAAGGTTTCCACTGCACAGAGACAATGGGCAAAATTCACAAAACTTTTCTTAAATTATTCTCACTGTTGCTCTTAAAAATGTTCCTACGAAAAACCAATATAAGATTTGTGACACATGTTGACCACGAATGCTGGCTGTGTGTAAATTTTATGCGCAATCCTGTTCATGTGATTTGCATAAGGAAACAGCCATGAACAAATAGATATGAAAAAAATGATGAATGCCGAAATGTTCTTGGAAACGTTCTTATACACAGTTTACGATCAAATGTGATCGTGCACTTGTTTAGAAAATGAGGCCCAATCACTTGGTCTGAGGCAATTACAATCAAATGTGTCTTGGATTTGTATCCTAGATATGTAGGCCTATCCTGAATATGTATGCCTATACTCATATAGGCCAGAGAGCCAGGAGTCTGCTGCAGTGAAGTACTCAACTCTTGGCACTCATATATCCATTGAATATGTGTGAACCAGGATCTAGGTGAGATAAGAAAGCATTATGACTAGCCTGAGAAGCTGTTCCAGCAGACAGGGAGCGATGGGCTGCAGTTAAAGATAAAGAGAGAAGCCAACTGTGAGAGCCAGGCTTACCTCATTCAGTCCTACTGCAACCTGGCATCGGAGGGAGAGCTGTGGTACAACTGCACTCACTGAGGAGCTAAATTAGCAGCCTGCTGGATTTTAGGGTCTTTGATACAACCGATTTTCTTAGGGATTACCTTAAATCCGGCTCTTTCACTCGGCATCGCAGACTCTAATTGCCTTTACGTGGCCAGTTATTCATCCTATGTACGGAACTAGTCCAGGTAAGGTGTTGTTTCCCCAGGATAAAAGCCCAAAAAAATAAATTAATTAAAATAACATGGAGACAAACCAATCCTTTTCTGTCCAAAAATGCAGTCCAATGTTTGCAGTCCACGATCAAACTAAACTTGAAAATGTTTTTGTGTATAAAATTAATACAGTATGTAACAAGATTTAACTTTATATCTTGACTAACAGGTAAGCTAGCTAAAAGCTTATTGTTTGTGTACTTCCCCATGTATGAAAGGGACACGAGGTGGCTATATTTTTTTAATGCACGCCACGGGGCAGTGTTATTTTTAACTGGAGAAAAAAGGCATTTATGCACCAAAATACCCAGCAGGAGAAAAGTGGTCTATTCTGCATTGCAAAGCAGAGCCAGTAAACCCTCTTTTCGCAGGGGAGATGTTAAAATAAGGGAATTCACTGCAAAGAATTTCTCACATTACCACTCAAGTGGAGAGAAGGCTTGCACTATCAAAAACTAAATATCATATTTCCATATTTCATAAAATGTAAAAAGTAGCAAGTGGTGCATTGCTTTAAATGTGCTGTCAAACTGACTGTTCTGGTAGGCTAATACAAAGAAAGACCTAACCAATAAAAACAGAACAAATCAGCACTTGATATACAGCGACCTTGCCTGGAAAGGGCCATATCTGTTTCAGGAGTCTTAATGGTAAAAAAAAAACTACTTTTGAGAGGAGACAGAGCACTGAAAATCCAGCTCTCATTTGGCTCTGCCCATTTGACAAGTTGATTCTCTTTTTTTTTTCCTGTTTTCTTCACTAAAAACTTCCACAGAACCCCACTCCTGCCTCAGTAGGTAATCATTTTATTTGAACCTAACAGGCAAATAATCACTGAAAATTGTCAATAAATTCTTCAGTACCGAAAAGGAAAACACATCCACGACAAATACATTGGCTTTGAATAAAAAACTGGATATAGGATTTTTTTCAATTTTACATCAAAATAAGTATTGTCACTATTAGTTCGCAATAAGGTTCATGCTCAGTATGCCGAGGATTTCCCCGTTCTCCCATTACAACTGCGATGGCCTTGCCTGGTTTGATGGAGACAGGAAGATTCAGAAACCAGTCCCACTCAGTGAAATCAACAGACCGAACAAACACCCGGTTACATAATTGCTCTACATGATTTAGCCAGAAGAGCTCCAGGCCCAGACTCAACCCAGCCTCACTGCACTCTGCTCAAAACATTAATAATGTAAGCGTTCATTTGTCCTCAATGCTCTTCATTCTTCACCATTAGCAAACTCCAAATTCACCTCAGAAAAAGAAGGCCTGTGGCTTTCTCATGTTTCCTTACCCAATGCTACGCAGAAATCGCACTGCGGCGAGACTGAATCTTGGCCTGCACCGAGGTGCCACCGTGACAAGGCCTTTCCACTGCGTAACCGCAGATCAGCAGAGTCCCGCCTTTCCGATCGCGTGTCTGATTCACGCTGGCATTCAGCAAGGCGTGTCGGATCAGTTCGCTCTCCGCGCCCCCGCTGCCAGCTCACACCTTGGCCACTCTGCGCCAGATCCGCAGGTACAGGCCCAACACTGTCGAAGCCCTGGTGTCAAAGTGTTCTAGATCAGCAGACAAGTGCAGTCAATGGCCCTTAACCCTGGACGGTGTGTGCTGATGATGAGTAACAGGGAGGAAAATATTACTGTTAATAAAACAACGCAGTCTTGATTGGGGGGAGGGATGGTTTGCAAATGTTTCCTGGCAAGTTGTCCTCCATTTCATTTAGATGAGCCATTGCAGGCTTCGGAGGGCAGCAGATGCCTGGGCTAGTTTCAGTAACCAGACAAAGACAGGCAGGGAATGCTGGGACTTGTTGTTTGGACCGGGCTTCACAGTGGCGTAGGGAGATTTATACAAGTAACTTCAGCACAGACACAGGTTTGATGTTGACGTTAGAGGCTCAACTGCTTGTATCTTTCTATCTCAGAACAAAATGAGTAAAAACGTAGAAAGCCTGCAAACGGTGTGGAGCAGGCCGTAGGACAGCCGACTCTCCAGTTGTATGTAATGCTCGCGTGTGGTAGGGAGTGGGATGCCAGCCATGACACTCTCTTAACTGTGGTCCCTTCTCTACCCGGTACCCTTTCTGCTTTCTACCTGTCTAAATAACTAAATAAATATTTCAATGAATAAATAAATAAAAGAAGGCTGAATGTCTAGCTCTCCTTAAAAAAAAGTTACACTGGAATTGTCCTCCAGAAAAGGTCCTAAATCAAATGATATGCAGGGGATCACTGCCTCAAGAAACTCCTCCTGACAACCACGATGAAACTTCTCCAAGTGGAAATGAAACGAACAGTGTTACTGCTGTCACACTGTAGAGGGCCTGGGCCCATTAAGGACACAATGCAGCAGTGTGTCAACTCTAACTCTAACCAAATTCGCTCCATTTAAACCATAACCACAGCTACAGAAATGGCAGACGGGCAGACCTCAATCCCTTCTCAGATTTCATCAACATGATTTCACAACATTTGAGAAAAGTGGACCCCGTGGTTCTGCTTCTTAGGTTTTATTCTTGCTGGTGCGCTAGCAGGCACAACGGGTCTCTATGAGAAACATGCAGAAGGGGGGGGGGGGGGGGGGGGGGGGGGGGGGAGAAGCGTTTCGCCGTCTGTGACTGTGACGTACGTCGGGTTGAATGAGTACGTTCATCCACGGGCGAGATCTTAAAAACGCTACGAGCGAGGATTAGATCGGGGGGGCCTCCAGGGCTCTCCGGTATCAACGCCAGCAAAAGATCCACTGTGAAAGCAAACACGGCCCATTAAAAACCCACAAGGCTGGAAATTACTTTCTAAGATTGACCACTAACCCCCACCCCTTCATTTCTAGGAAACATCGCATACTTTCAAATAGAAATGTTTACGCTGCTATTTGCAGAAAATAGTCGCCAAATTCTTCAGTATTTACCGCTCCGTGTTCGGCTTTTTAGCGGCCATCTAAGGTGAACAAAATATAGCCCAACTTCAGACTGTCAAAAGACAAATACAAATACTGAAGAATATAACAATAAAACTATATTTTCAATAAACTAAAGACATAAATCATATCAGCACAATGAAACAAAAGAATTCACGCTCTCATAATTCAAGAATTATGAGAGACTGATTTAACATATTTTGTTAAGACATGGGTGTCAAGTTGATTTATATCATAGATTCCTACCAGTTATAATGAAATACATAAGTCCCATGTTTCTCCACAAAACACTTGAAATAAATGATAAAACCTAATTGTTTCAGTTCTTTACTTGAGAAATATGACACTTTCAGAAATAAGCCTTTTTTTAAATCATGAACTTTCTGAAAATAAGGGCAAACCATTTTTTCTTCTCCTATTCATTTTTATTTGAAAAGGTTTGTGAACTGGCAAACTACATTTTTAAAAGAGCTTGGAGAAACCTTGTCACATTCAGTGAAATTATTATACAACTGACATTAAATGATAGGGAGATGCCATACAAATAGTATGTATGAAATGTATGGCAAAATTATTGTAGTATTGAATATTTTTGCCACTACAGATACATCAAAACTGGATTCTGAAAAGAGAAAAATATGAATTCCAGTGCATGCTGGAACTTCCTATTACCAGTGCAAAAAAAAACAAAAAAAACCCTGCAACTGAAAATGGAAAGTAGGACCTAGGAACATCTGAAATATTCAAACGTTAATGAGACCCTACAGCAGGTACAGCCAGCAAAGGCTAACACGGACTGTCAGCCTCTTTTGTGTCCTACACCGGCATTAGCAGTGATGACTCGAACCCGACAGGAAAAACTGTAGAGCTCTGCAAAAGCTGCTGAACAGGTCTGACTCCCATCGGAGCAGAAAAGCCTTAAGCTTGTGTACTGACACGGTTCCATAAAAGACCAAAAACAGTTTAGAAAGCTGCGCACAAGACAGATCCCTGTAGCAGGAGAACAATTTCACAGCAGGGATTTACTCAGCACTTCTCCATTTACTTTCGTGATGTGGACTGAAATCGGAAAACCAGAAACCATTTTGAGATTTCACATTTCTCATTCTAGGAAAATATTCATTATAATAAATCACACTGTTGATTAGAGTTCAGCTGATTCTAATTGGATACTGTGGAAATGCAATTATATAGCCAGACCTTTATGATTTTCTCAAAACGGAACTTAGTAGTTTAGCAAGCATGTTTTCTGAGGCCTGTCGCTAACTTCATCATAACAACGCTATGATTAGCCTGTGTGGTGAAGGCACGGAAATACCATCGCCAGAGCAGAAACACTGGGATGACTGTGGTTGCGTGCGCATTCAATAGCGGGACCGTTACCAGGAGCTCGTCCATGCTGGTCTGACATTTCTCCAGATTGATTCGCTTGATGGCCACCTTCTCCTTCCTGGGCAAGCAGTACGCCGCCTGGACAACGGCCGTGGCTCCACTCCCTGAAACCAGAGAACGAAGAGCTGAGGACGTGATGCCGCTAGGAGCATATTTTCATCCGAATTATAGAGATGAAAACAAACACAGACCAAAAAACAGTACAAACATTTACAGCTCTCCCGAAGTAGGCTGAACGTGTAGTTTTTTTAATTTTTTTTTGGGGGGGGGGGGGGCGGGGTGAAAGGTGGCTGGAGGTTAATGGTAAATATTTACAAAGGCAGCTGCAACATAAATTTGTGGGACAGGACAGGAAACTATTGTATTGCCAGTTGAACACTGCTGTATATACAGTATAAATTAATCGCCCAATTGGTTTGTATGGACGACTATGTTCCCTTTGTTATTTTGGTTATCAATTGCAGGTAACAACGCATTCTGGCAATTATGGAAAATGTGATGTCTTCAGTTGTTCCACCAGTAAGTGTGGTAATGGTCACTGCAAGCAAAACTTGAGACCATGTGTACATGGTGACCTCACTTTCCATACATTTTGAATTCACACTTGTTCCTCATTGTGTAGACAGGGCAACTGAGGAAATGTAGAGTCAATAAAGCCATACACTTCAAAGTGCACTCAACTGATGTTAGCTTTATTCACCTATTTTATGTATCATATGCCTTCTGGCATTAGGAGAACAATTTCACAGATAAACATTCACTTCACAGCAGACAAGGTTCCATAGTGATATTTATTTGCAGCTACTTGGTGCAGTAATACCTCTAGTCTTATTGTAGCGTGCAAAACTTCAAGTAATAATTCAACTGTGTCCTCAAAGCCTTGTTGTATACATAAATAATTGCCACAGGATTATAGGACTCTACTATTCTGTCTGGAGTATGCTGAGTTTGTTCATCTTTCAGGGCTGCCCTAATTCCACCTATGAGTGAAGTATTTTAATTAATTACATCCCTGTTCTGTAATACCCAAGACAAAACATATGGTTTTGCAACCTGGCCGGTCTGTCTAGTCAATGTGGTTCCTATCAAGGCATTCTGTTATGACACTCCATTCAGGTATCTAAAATGCGAGCAGGAGCCCAGTGTGAAGCATCCAGAGAGAAGCAGGGATGAGTGCCTAACAAGGCCTGGCTACTTCAGGTCAACTGCCTTGAAGGACTATGCCACCTTGATGCCTCTCTGCGAAATCTGTGCCAGCTCTGCACCAGCCTATCTGAGAAAGGGGTGAATCAGAGGTCTGGAGCTGCAGTATGTGTCAGCACGCATCACGGCCCACAAATCTTGCGGCTCACGGCCAAGCGCTCCAGCTGTTCACTTATTTATCCACCCCAGATGCCCCGACCGTGCAAGAAGTGGCAAACGCAGACCACTCCCCAGTCTGGTGTGGTGCCATGTAATCTTTGGCTGCCATGCTAAACCTGCCTTCTGCGAGGCGCTTTCCCCGTCTTTCGGCCCAGTGGTGCTATACCCAGTTAGTCTAACCATCTCAAATGCATCTGCCTCTGCAGACTGGACGGGCCCGGCCAAAGGAAGACCATGTCCAGAAATCCCCGGCTAACAAGGAAGAACATGACAGCAGACTACAAATCCCAGATCTCCCTCTTTCTCACCATGCCCTCACCATGCCTCTCAACATTCTTCTGAGGATGACAGTCACTGACTGCAGAGGGAATTTTGCAGATGACGATGAAAACTTGTACAAAAAGATAAAGCTGACCTTTAAAGGCATTGTGCTACGTTTCTGTGAAACATTTCTGAATCTCTCCCCCCTATTCATTAAATTAGAGCCATGTGTCTACCATCACATCATATTTGAAGGGCACAAATCTGCACTTCTAAAACCGACACTCTTCATCCAGTAAGAATAAGTGTTTTCAACTGTCAGTTTTGTTTTAGTAAACTAGGGGTCATGAAAAATGGGCCTGCATGTCAAATGCAGTGCACAGCCTACTGGTCAGCATTAGATCTGGTAATGCCAGTCTTAGCTTCTCTTCTCCGCAGTGTTGGCCTCTCAGAAGACATGAATGTCACTGCATTGGCCAGTGGCCCGTTCAACCAAAAGTGACCAGGCAATTTGCTGAGAATGCACCTACAG
Source organism: Anguilla anguilla (assembly GCF_013347855.1). Lineage (NCBI taxonomy): Eukaryota > Metazoa > Chordata > Actinopteri > Anguilliformes > Anguillidae > Anguilla > Anguilla anguilla. The sequence goes on along the minus strand of NC_049204.1, from coordinate 17,488,671 downwards.
TATAATTAGGCTAAGTCAATGCAGATCTCGCAAGCAAAGTTCTCACTAGGACGAGCCGTTGTTTTGAAAGTAATAAAATTTTTGCAATGAAATGTGTAAGGCATATCTTAGATGCACTTTCATGCAACTGTAAGGTATTATCTGAAGATTCTCTGAAGTAAAACATTAAAAAGGGATAAAAATGATTTTAAGTGTCACCATATAGCCTATCTGTCAATTCTTGACAGTCTCTGGGCACTGGAAATCATGAGTTGGCCTTGGCCTCATCTTCTTTTTGATTTGCAGATCAGGAGTGAGATGCAAGAGCAAGAAAAAAAGAGCAAAACATCCCTCGTTGTGACTGTCCATCTATTCCCAGTAGCTTGTTATGATGACTGGAACCTTTTAATATATAGGCTACTGCAAGCCATGTACAAGGTAGCAGGGATCAACAGATTCAGCCTATCCTTACCTCAAAAGGCTAGTTTCTCCAAAACAATGCTAAACTGTGCACTAGAAAATAGGACAATAGAATTTCAAATGAAAGAAAAAAATAAAAATAATAATGACAATTGCTTTCTGCAATTGCTAACAGCACAGCTTAAGACATTCACCAGTTTCAATGAACACTTTGTAAATGGTCCACCACCCAGCCTGAGGTTTTAAAATGCAAGGGCAGTAAAATAGTTTTGAATCCATGTTAGCATAGGAAAATTCAGCTAGGATTATTACTGCAAACATTATCAAGAGAGGGTTCAGTGTAGAACATAACTCTGGGACATATGGAATTATCTACTGCATCTGCTATTGTACTGAGCCTTGTTTTATTTCCTCTTATCCAGCTATTATTTCCCATGGCAGAAATAATTCAGCGGCCTGAAATGCAAATTACTGAATTCTGCTTTAATCAATTCTGCAGTCCCAGAGAACATATTCTGAATATAAATTAGGTTCAATATACTATAACAATACAAAATGGCCGAGGCCACACAGGGCACGATTATTAGAATCAACTTATGTCAGGTATTAAATGATAAATTAACCCAAAAACAATTTTTTAAAATTTACTGCAGATGATAATGCAAAAACACCCAGAGCATGACACATTTAACACCGACTTTATACGACAGATCTTCTAAAATTTTGACAAATTACTGCTAATTATCTCTGATCCAGTTTAGCACAAAAAGTACATGGACTTTGCCATTCGTACTCTCTGCAACTTGTCACCTTTTCCAATTGTTAAGAATGAAGAAAGTGAAAGCTGCAGACATAGTTCACTCAAATATTCCTCACATGTATTTGTAACAGAAAGAAAAGACAAATGCTTGAACTCCCAACAGCTCAACTATCATTTGATTCTGGTCAAAATAACAATGGCCAATCAGACAATAGCAGTGGCTTGATTTTCTGGCCGGCCAGTGGCATTATTGTGTGAGCTCGCCTCCTCAGAGGCCGGAGAATGTGGCCCTTCATGAACTGCTGTCTGTTTGCGTTTCCTGCCCCCGCAGGCCAAGCCCTCCTCACAGAGATGTCAGGAGGCCTTCCTCCACATGCTCGCACACATTCCGCCCGTCGCTCCGAGGGGCTGTCCTACGAGAAGCGCTGCACGTGGCTAAACATAAGAGCAGCCCCCAGCTACCTCGCAGCCCCCGCACTCTGCTACGTTACAGAATTTACTACGGCATGTGAAAGAAAATTACAACTACCTCCGCTGCCACCGCAATTTGTGAATGGTTCAACCGTTGGCAATAGTTAGCCAAGTATCCAAAGGCTGCCTTGGTGTTATTTTGACTCTCATGACTGATCATGCAAAGGAAAAAAACGTACCATCGTTTTTCAAATTCCTTTCAAAGCAGGTAGGAGCTGTGGCGATTTCTGTACGCTGGTAACTAGTTCAAGCGCAATTATTGTTGGCCAATTATCGTATTTCAGTAGGCTTAAAGCTAACTGAAATAATCTAAGGATTTCTAGTCTCTATCTTCTCTAACTTCATCCAGTGTGCTCAGATGCTCACCATAATGGAAATGCAGAGGCTTTCATAAAAACAAGACATCCTCCCCTGGGAACTTCCTCAAACAATGGTTGTGCTGAACATGCTAAGTAAGATAGGCTCCATTGCACACCGACCATCCAGCATGAACTCAAAGTTTGTTGATGATAGACCACTAACTAAGGGGAAAAACATCAAAGTTCAGACTCAAAGTTGTAATTTTTCAAAGGATATTTTAATGTTGGAGTGCTTACATTTAACTCTTATTATTTAATTACTTCATTATTTATTTATTTAAACAATATATTATATTTCATTAACATCCAGATTTCTCCATAAACATTTAAACATCAATTTATACAAATTATTTTACATATAAAAGCAGAATATTATTACGCTACTTAATATTATTCTACTTTAAAATTAAAATCAGACATGAGATCACAGATATGATCAAAAGAGAGATCATTGGTGATGGATACAAACTTGGATGGACAGAGAATTTATCTTCTCGAACATCCATCCCTGGAGGGGAATCATGAGAACCAACATTACTATAGATATACAATTATACATGAGTTTACCAGAAGTAGAAAATCTCGCCATTGCTATGACAGATCATGGCAGTCTCACATACTCTGAACTTTCTGCATGTTATCTGTTGTACTGAATACAACATGTTATTTGAACTTTTAATAGCAGTAGCAACACTTGACTAATAGTTTAAGTTGCATGCAGTAATTACATTGGACTTCTGCCAAGACAATCTCAGGTAGATGGTAAGGAAAGACTTACACATGAAAGATTTTGTGTGACAAACAGAGAAGAAATACTTGGTGGCAAGTAAACCATTATCTCTATTGTTTACTGTTTACCGTTTGCACTATGTTTATGTTATGTCTGTTATGCTTTTATTGCACTATGTTTATCTTATTTTATTTATCTATTTTATGTTCACTGTTATGCACCACCTGACCAAAACAAATTCCTTGTATGTGTAAACCTACTTGGCAATAAAACCTGATTCTGATTCTGATTCTGATTCTGATCTCACACATTTATTGACAGCTTAATCATTTTCCTGCCATTGAAAATATATTTATCACTGGCATGCTTGAATTATGAAGACAGATTTACAGTGAGTGCAGGACTGCTTTTAGCATGACAGCACCAACACCACACCAGTATAGCAGCGGAAAACCCCTTTAAGATGTCAGCCTCAGTGCTGATGAAATGTCAGGACTGTAACCTGAGCAAAAGTAGTCACAGAAAAAAGGCCCTATTGCCATTTAACATGTAGCCTACTGCAGATGAGGACTGGAAGAATCTTGTAGGTCTGTATTAAGTTCTAAAGAGAAAATTGCACAATATTTTACTCTTTCTTTCTTTCTTTTGCTCCAATAGGAGGATATCAGATTTGGAATTCCTAAGTCTGGGAGCAGGGGCCTAACAATAGAGAGGATTTAAGATCTACAGAAAGTCTGTAGCCAAAGTCATAAAATGCAACTATAAGCAAAACTCCCTATTTAAGCTCCTACTTGAGTTATCAAATAATGTCTCTCCTAATATAAAACAAAGGATCTGACAAATTGATTGTATTCTGTGTAGGACAGCAGGCTGAAGAGACCAATCGTTTTGTTAGTTTTGACATGGTGAATTTACAGCAGAGGGAGTTGAATCTTACACCATAGTTCCCCAAAGGATTAGTACGTCTCTTCTTTTAAAGAGATAATGTTTTCACTTGGAGTGCGTTAGGAAATCCATGCAGCTTTATCCTCCCATAGGTTGTTGGCCATGAGTGGCGAGGGAGGCAGGTTCTAATGGCCGTGGCTATTGCTGTTCAGTCAAACCCCAGCTCTACGAAACAGTAAATCAGAACCGTGTCACTTATCTGGACAGGAGACCATGTGACCATATAAGCCCACATACATCATATGTAACAAGCAGTTATCAATCATCTGAAAAATATCATAAACCTAATAAATACAGGATTTCATTCAAATGACCAAGGTTGCTGGAACCCGTTTGAAAAGGCACAAGCTATGGATGTCATAGATGAGAAGGTGTGGTGTAGCTCCAGGGCAGAACAGTGGACCCAGGCATACAGCAGAGGGGTATGTGCTTAATCCAATTTTTCCCAGCAGCCCAGAGCTAACTCCACCCCTCTGGATCAAGCCTGGGCAGAAGACAAATCATTACTTGAAGGCTCTTTCTCTCCAGCAACAAAGGCAACCAAACTATTGGCGGAAAAGCACAATAGCTACTGTTAAAAACCTGCTAAACCTATCTTCCAATCAGAAAATATGCTTTGTTGTTGCTTAACTGCAATATAATGTTTAGATGCCAAAACGTCACTTAGTGACAGAGATAGCATCACCGGACAGCAAGAGGCCAAAGTGTGCATTTAATGTCACATAGGCCTGTAAATTTGGATTTGTATAGTGTTATTTTTGGGATTATCCTAGTCATGTTATTTTTGGTTTCCTTTATCTCACAAAAAAAATTCCTAATGGTATAGGCCTACTTTTAAAAAAAATGCTATAGCCATGCCATAGGATCTTTGTTAATAGAGGTCTAAGCTTTTCTCATGTTTTACCAATTTCCTGGCCCAACTGGGGCATAGTGAAATCAAAGTAACTGGGCCCTTTTTCTAACGTCTTACCACAAGATAAAGCATTCATATTCATATTCAAATGTTCACTTTCTTCCTGTTCCTCTACAGCCTCTGCAGTAGTCATAATTTAGCATACAATGCTAGAGCACTGCCAGCTGCAAACTATTGTTCCGCTTGATTGGATGAAGGCTGTAATGAAGAATACCAGAAATTGTCTTACCCTCCTCCTTTTCTGTAGTTACCTTAAAGAGCCTGTGCAAGCACTTCTTATAAAGTTATCATTAAACCATAAGAAAAATGTGCTGCATGTAGCCTCTATAGGCTACCGTTTTCAAGATTATAAACATTTCTGAACAGGACAATTAGGGCATTGGTGTAGCATGCTCCTTCGTCAATAGATATTAACCTTTTATAGATGTCACACCCTGAGTTCTGTTGTGTCTACAAAATAACCAAGTGTATTTAAATATAAGCAAAAAAACAAAAACATTTTCCAAATAATCTAATGAACATTCAACTGCATGCACATTGTTAATAAATCTCACATTATATTGTGAACAAATGCCAAATTTGTATATCCAATTCTAAGATTTAATTTTTCAAGGAATATGTCATGCAAATAGGTCATACTGTAGCGTAATTTCCCAAATGGAGAAAAAAACCAGAGATAGCATCGAATAGCTAAATCTTTCTTCTAGTAATTCTCTGGACAAATGCGAGTATTGTGCAAGGATTATATCTGTATCATTTTTTATTTAATTTAAGTAACAAATTTAAAGAACGCGAAAATGGGTCCACAGCTTCCTAAAATTACAATTTGAGGATGCTTGAGGATGCTCAAGGAAGCGATGAGTATGCTACTTGCCGGATGTAGGAATCAAACCCTGGCCAGCCAATGGTGTGATATTACCACATAGCCAAAAGCAATGTTCTGTATAGGTCTTCCTAAGAACGTCACACTGTCTTCCAGTCGTAATCGCTCACTAACGTTCCGAAACTTGAAAGAAAAAAAAAACATATATGATGTATTAACGTGAAATGATAGATCAAAGTTCACGTTAATGTCTCAAGTAGGCTGAACCCGTCCTCCACGAAATAAATTAATTGTGCTCTCTGGTATGCAACAGTAGCTGCAATTTCATTGGCTAGAAAAACAGAGCGGTTCCCTTTCCAGCATTGGAATTTACTTGTTAAAACACTCACATAAAAAAAATACTGCGAACTATGAAGGTCTAGCCAATTTCTCCGTTAAACGTAGGGCCCATATCTTCTCTGAAATCTCAATGGAGCACTACCCAACTTTGACGCTAAGCTATGAATAAGCTATATATGGTGTAGATGTACACATGACAGCCTTGAGTGTGAAGCACGTAGCGTTAGCCAAGAGACAAACTCGGTGACGACAGTCACTTGCTCTAGATCTCGCGTATTCGTACCATTCTAACTTCAGAAGAGCTTGATACCGGTTTAGCTTCCTGATGACACCAATGAATGCATAATGCTATTCATCTATTATATGCGCTTGCTAGACTATTGGTTTGCTTACGATTAAAGATGCTGGCAGAACATGCTATGATATATCATTCAGCTAACCTAAGTTTGCGAGCCAGCCACCAACCAACTCTGTTTCATTGGTGCAGATAGAGTTCCAAGACGTAGCCTATGACTGCAGTATTAACAAGTGTCTAACGTACATTTTTACTGATTTATTGATCAGCAATACACAAATGCATAAAACTACGATAAAAAGAAAACGCGTGTTTTGCGTGCGTACCTAACAAGCTTACATACAGTTTAGGCAACTGACTAGCCAACTAAATATAGAGTGTATATCAATGTGCAAGCTGGCAAGCTAACGTAAAAGTGCCGAACGTTAGTTAGCTGACGTTATCTACCTAACTACTGACCAGTCAGCCCACGTTTGAAAAAAATTCTGACTTGTCTTGATTCGTGGAGCGTTTTCATAACCCTTGACTCTCCAGCTATTCAACGATTCAATATTGCTACAATGTAGCTGCACTCACCAATCACCTCCTGTAGCTCATAATCATCTTTCTTGATGGACCAAGGTTGGGAGCTCTGGTCCTCCGACATGGCTGTAGTTTACGCTGAAGCCGTTGTAATGCAGACGATATTGAACCCCAAGATTGCAACGTATTTCTTTCCTTAAAATAAAATATGGTTATAATTCCAAGCGGGCCAGCAATGGTACTTCCCTTGCTTGCAATCTTCCACAGCTCACACTATCATTCCCAAACTTTGCCACTAGCTACAATCCCCGCCCCCTGCGTTCCTGTCGTAAGCTCAGGAGGTTTGTGAATAGTGGCCATCTTGAGTGTGGCAAATGTATCAATTCAGAAAACTGAGTTACAAAATAAACATTCATGTATTTTAAATATCAATGATTTGATTACCACCAGGTAGATTAGCATATTAGGCTCCTATTAATTCATTATTTAAAATGACAGGCGCGACGACTTTACAATTTCAGGATTCGTGGCGTTTGTTGAACTTCAAAAGTATTTTCTAATATAGCCTATATAAACAAATATGTAAAGTATAACGAGAAATTCGTAGTTATATAGCATGATGGTAAATAATCCGTTACATTGTTACGGAAGCTATACAAACCGCAAAACCGATGGCTGGTTATGGGTTCTATGTGAATATTCGAAATATTCTGTTTCGTGTGCGCTGATCCTCCTTATTGGTCAATGTCACTGAGAACTGGAGAGGGTGGGAGGGGCCAGGCAGTGAAGTACCCGGAAGTGCACATGCCGATTGCAAAAGCGTTTGCTGATTTGACAACTGAAGAAAACCTCATCGCTCAGTTTTTTATGATCATAATGTGTGTCAGTTAGTGAAACAATGATTGTTCCAGCGGTTTTAGGGTAATATACAATTCTAATACGTTTTTATCACAGAAATCTCATAGAGTACTCCAATCGGTCTATATGTAAATATCTATACCCCAGTGCTTCAGTGGCTCAGAATGCCATTGGTCAGCTACTCCACTGATGTAGGTGGGTGAAGTAGATTTCTTCTGGTATTGAACAGGTTGCATTTCATCATTAAACTCAAGGTGAATGTTTGTGAAATAACAAATTACAACAGGAAATTCTACTGCTAGGTAGTAATCATAAGTATGTCCCATTACTGGTAGGTTTTAAAGATTACTTGTATTAATTGTGAAATTGTTACACTTGGTACCTAAGTTTATCTCCTTATACTTGACATTTTTGCTCAAATCATCTTCAGAGCCCCTCGAGGGGGACCTGGAACCCAGATTGGGAACCACCGCCATATAACATGGTCTAAAAGTAGCGGAGCCCAGCTCATTACAGCCCATGCAGCTATATTTATGATAATTTCTGCTGGAATAGCCAAGTCATAAGGGATTCTGTAAATGCAAAAAATAATATGTCTAGAAGCAAAAGAGCTCATTTCACCCCCTCTTAGGCTGTGATGAGAATGTGCAGGCCACTGGTGAAGCATTGTTTTTAAGCAAGGACTAGCTTTGTGAAATTTGCTTTTGGTTATAATAACCCTTATTTCCATTTCCAGTTTTTGATGTTACAGAAGGATTGTTGTTAAAGAATAATGATAGAAAATTGGTTTTATTTATTTTTTTAAATAATAAGAATAAAAGATTTCACTATGCTGAAAATTGCACTGAAGAAAAAACACACTAAGGGCATTTTACAGAGGAAAATGTGCATCAGCTCCTCCTGAATTTGTCTCTCTGAGGAATCTGTGCCCCACCTTGAGGTCAGTATCTTGGAGAGAGCAGGCGTGAGTTGACAGTGGAATCCATGGCCGATAGCCGCATATCTGTCAGCTGTGATGCCTTGGGTGGACTCAGAAACCCGAGAAGCCATGCGTACTGGTCCTAGACTGCAGTGACTTTGGTAAACATAGCCGTAGACCTTCTGGTTTCAGAGGAAAGGAATCATGGGAAGGATAGCTTTTTTGCTCTGCACTCCTCCCTTCATGTCACACTGTCAAAACATCAGTGCACCCCAGATTCACAAAATAAAAGCAAACATCTCTGTAAAAAGGTATCTTTTCTATTATGATATCACTGAGCAGATTTGCTGTTGTTTTAATCAGCTGTAGCATTCATTTTATTTTTGTAGAAGAATAGGTAAAAGGGGGATAAAAAATCATTACTCAGTTTTATGTTTGTTAACATTGAAAGATTATGCAGATAATTCAGTGAATGTGTGCAATGTACAGCTCTGTCTCTGGAGGACATTGGAACACTATGGACATGATTTAGTTCTGGATTATGTGTTTGATTTGAAAAAAAAAGAACTGTTCAAAATGTATAGAACATTTTTGTGAGGGATAGGATGTTTTTTCCATCCCCACAAAGTATGCATGATCATGTCAATACCAACTTTCAGCCAAATTTAAGCAACCTCATGAAATGAAATGAACATAGATATGATAGATGCTATCATTAAGTCATTCTTTAAAGCAAGCGGTTTATGTACTGCTTGTTTATGCAACCCTGCCCCACAGGTGAGTCATGCCACCTGGTGAAAGTGGATATGATATCTTGGGAGTATGTTGGAGCTTTGCCCAATTTCCAACTGCAAAACCACTCAGGCATACTGAGCCATAAAGGCTCTCAGTTTTCCAAATTGGTTACATTTCCTGTGCAGTTGATTTCTTGAGCATTTCTTGTGCAATAGACCATTGGCTGGTCCTCTTTCTATGGTATTTTATCTGAATATAAATCTACTAATTTTCTGTAGTCATAACATAGCAAAAAATAAAAACAGTCAGATATGAGAAATGTGAGTAATGGGATAACCGTTTAAACAGGCACTTTTGTTTTATTGTTTATTGTTATTATAAGAGCTTTTTATGTAAATTGTACAAAAATCTTTATCTATTTTTGAAAACATAGTATGTCAGTGAATGAAAATTTGTGTCAGATGCTTCCCTTGCTGCTTCAGTGTGTTGAACAGTTTCGGAAGGCAGCACAAGGTCTGTCTGTGCTTTGCTGCCATTCAGTGGACGCCAGTGGTATTGCATATATCAGTCGCAGCCAAGTTAAAATGCTGCTCTGGTTGTCTCATTACTGAGACTCTGTAGCACTAGATCAGATCTGGTCTAAAACAGGCTACTGATGAAGGGGCTGGATTTAATCCAGATAACTTTTGTGTTTTAATCCTTTGGAGGAACATAGTTGTTGACCAAGATGGCCAATTAAAATAAACTACTCTGAAATTAATAACCATACCGTGTGTGTGGTGTGGTAAAACTAGGGCTCCCAATTAGTAATGGGCACCATGTGAAATTGTTACTGACTGAAATGGTTACTGAAACTTTTTTCATGTACAAAACCAATATGAACTGTGATAAAGTAGGGATGTAGAATGTTGTGTTATGATTTGCATATTTTCCAGGCTCAAAATTATGGTCGTAGTCTGGATATGTTTAGTATTTAAACATTCCATTTATACCCCAGGTTCCAGCTCTCCTGGGATAAGACTGTTTACCTGTGTGTTATTCTCAGTATAACTGGATTCCACACTGCAGCTTCCTGGCTTATTGATATGCATGACCTTTTTTAGCTACAAACAAAACCCTGCAGAAATAACAAAGGGTGATGTTTCCTGCTTGCAGTCCTCAGCTATTGGCCACCTTGTTAATATTAATAAGGGCATTGTCCATAGCATGATTGTATCAAATTTGAGCTGATTAGTAGTCAGTAATAATGTAAGAGGAAGCTACAAGACAGATAATTCACCCTGGATTTATATCTATTTGTTTGAGATAATATTTCATACCAACTGGTGTGATATGCACATGCATATCCCAGTTATGTCAACATGTTGTTGTAAATGACACCTCTTCTGAAAAAAGACAACCAGAAAGCCTCTTTTCAGTATCTCATCATTACAACACTGAGGTGATAAAGGATATTGCTTAAAGGAAGTTGTTTGGTGCCATACTGCCTTATAAGTTACTTGGATATCTAAACCAGACTATTTCACACTGCTTTGGTTTCTTCATCTCTGCTGTGCCTCAGTCAGACTGCTGCAAGTCATGTTGCCATAGTCTCATCAGATTAATGCGCCCTGTTTAAGGTCTGATAAGAAGGATGGAAAGAATCTTTCATAAGCAAAATATACCATTGTGAGGTCTTTTTATACCTTGTTTCAGTCTTTCTCTCAGCTCTAAGTCTTCTCTTAATGGACCCAGTTGGCTTTGCAGGTACCTCCAAAACAGGTAAAGATAACTCCAGAACTGTTTGTGGGTAACACTAATAGTTGATGGAGTAAAAATCCTATGTTTTTCATAGTAAGCGGGCTCCTTTCCATAGTCCTGCAAATGGGAACACTGCCACAACCATTTTTCAAAATAGATCTGAAAGCTAACAAACAAGGGAAAGGGAGAGGCTGACATCTGTTACTTTTTAATGGAAGTATTATTTTTCACTGTTTCACAGATGGGAAAGTGTTAATGAAGAAATACTAATATGAATGACTGTCAAAATATAATTAGAAACAACATTTTGAAAACTACCATTGGTGCAAAATGAGCAAATAGTATCATCCACCATTAAAAGGGAAAACCGCTTCTCCAATCAGATATAAATAAGACTGCTTTGGGGCCAGCACGAATTGAGGGGAACATAATGAGGCAAAACACAGGTGAACAAGACTCCTTAAGCAGACTGTGTGAGGCCGAGTAACAGTGCCTGCAGCAGTTTTCATTTTGGGTCACATGACTCCCAGTCATTGGCAGCGCCAAGGAGAAGTTTAAGCTTGGCTCTGACAGAGCATCATTAATTTTACTGCGTTGCTATGAGATCCTGTGCTATTTTCTATGTGTGCTGTAGCATTATTATAACATTATTCTGGGGAATGCATGCAAGTTTTCTTTATTTGGGGATGAGACACCCGAACCCCTGTCAGACTCTTGTACATAAAAATATAGAAATGGAGGAAGCCAAGTCTTACTGTATACAGAGATTTTAAAAGTCTGACTTTTTGAACAGCCATTTCAGTAGTGCAAGTAACAAGAATTAACGGGCCCTTTAAGCAATTTTCCCACTGCTTAGGGGGGTGGGGCTACAATTGGTCTGGCACAATAAAAAAAAATGGAAGTACCATCTTGTAATTACAAATGTCCATGCAAGCCACCTACTTAGACGCTAACATATAGAAATCACATTCAACAGGTGGAATCAGCATGTACCTTTGTTTATAGACTGGTGTCAATCCATATATGATAAAGATATGTAATGAAATACTATATCACTAACTATTTTGTGTACCTTGGGGACTTTTAACTCTCAGGGAGGCAGAAGTGTCCTGTATGCGCATGTTCCTTGCGGTGTTTCACAGAAAATGTTATCAACCATGACATGATCATTATGACCCAGTCGTTCAAGTTGTGAACACTCGTACACAGTTAGCAAGCTAGCTAGAGACTGACCTGTCCTGCCTCAAGCATAAAGATGATTTAAAATGGGAAAATGCATTCACGTTATTTAAAAACATTAAGTTGTACATTTTCTTTTTCCTTGACATATCAGTAGATGTACTGTAAGACATTTCCTTTCACAGACACTCAGATGGAAAAGCATCTTAATGAAAACTGAAAAGTGCGAATTTTCAGTTTTCAATCTTGCTTAAAATTAGAATTCATTCACATTTCATAGGAACTGCACATATATGAGATATGTGACTTTCCTAATGTGTTCTTATCCTATTGTGAGAAACAGGTAAGTTATTCATTTAGATAGAGGTTACAGTGAATTGGGGAGATTGTGGACTAAATGTTTTTGTTTTTGGGCAAATGTGGTTTATGAGTTTACAAGGAATGAACCATGCCAGACAATCTTTTTGAACATTGAAGGAGTGAAACTAACAATGACTTTTTATGTAACCATCTACACCCTGTATGCAACTTAGTACAATGTTCCATGCTAAAACAGAGGCCCCCACTTGATATAAAGTGTAAATTATGTTTTGATATTGCACATTATACATAAAAATCGAGCGTATATTATATTCAGAGAGTAATATTCAAAAATTTGTGTAGATGGTATTCCATGAGAGGCATTGATTTAATTTCCAGTGTTAGTGAGAACATGTAATTGTCTTGTGAGGTGTGGTAAAAAGTATTCAGGTTGTCATGTGCACAGAGCAAAATACTTACTGTATTTTAGCATCACTTGATTTTAAAAAAAAAAGAGTGCTGGGAGATTACTGTTAATTAAACAAATAAAATGGGTACCATTTGATATTTCCCCTTGACATAGATTGAGCAATGCACATTACCATTTCAAACATGTTTTCTGACACTGGCTGTTTGCATTTCCCATTGTACAATCACTTACCTACAATAACAATACACAGACCACAAAAAAGAATACAAATTAAAAAGTACTTCCACTTCCAAAAAGCCGTAATGTACCAACATATTAAATGGAAACTATATCACATTAGTCTTTTTGTTGGTTGCTTTTGTATTTTTTACATTGTAAACAGCAAGCTCAATTGCATTTCAGTTTCTTTACCTTAGACGTTTATCTAACCCACTTGTGCTGACATCATGATGATGAACATCTTTCCAGATAAATATTCTGATCAAGAAAAATGAGAGATGTGGAAATGAATGAAGATCACTAGGCAAAGCAGAGCAGCATTGTCCAGCTAGGCCTATTAATTTGCTATATAATTTTTAGCTAAAATAATACTGTCTGGAGTATTCTGGCAGTATTTCGGATCTTTGCTACATTCAATAAAAAGGTTTGGAGTGCAATACTAGTTTATCATTTTAACAGGACATAATGATCATTCGTAAAGAAAGGAAATGTATTGTGCTTTCATCTTTTTATATGGAACCAAGACAAATTGACAAAGAAATCAGAAATGTACGGTAGCTCATTGTAGGTATGATTACTAAAGCTTCATGTCAAAAGCGTCATAGTTCACAAGCACTGCATAATTATGATTAATGACAAAATTAATTTGTATTAACAAGAACAAGTGCACACAAAGCTGCAAGCACCATTTGCCTAAGTAATGCCAATGATAGGTCTGATCAGCCACGTATGGCTTCGAGCGAAACATTAGGAAGAAACACTCCACACCACAATTGCAGTTTCCCATGGAACAAAACCCAATTTCCAATTTACATCATCATGCAAACAAGGACTGAGACTACAAACCAGTAGTTCCTAACCCTGATCCTAGAAAATCCCCTTGCCTGCAGTTTTTGTTCCAACCTCAATTGCAATTCCAGAAGTATAAAAATATTTAACGGGTTTTAAACATTATTAATAGCTAATGATGGCTGATGTATTCTCTTGTCATTAAAAACACATGCTATTTTTTTTACAAATAATTATTATTCTCTATCATTTTAAAGACTTTGTAAATCATTCAGATCAGTTTTAATTTATGAGCCAAACCTGCACTATGCAATTTACAATTTACTTTTCAATGATCTGAATTCATAAGGAAAAGGTAGGGATGTAAACCAGCATACATCATGGTACACATCAAACCCCTGTAGACTACAGCAGTGTTGCAGAGCATCAATAAAACAATATAAATTGCCTCGATATCCTTGAAAATGTATACTGTCCCAGCAACCCAACCCAAACTCTGACCAATTAGAGCAGAATGTGATCCAGAATGTGATCCAGGATCAGTTTAGGGCAGGGGTCCTCAATCTTATCCAGAAAGGGCCAGTGTGGGTGCAGGCTTTTTGTTCCAACTGGGCAGTTACATACCTGATTCTACTAATCAAGGTGCTTAGCAAAGATTCCACAGGGTTGATTAGTAGAATCAAGTGTGTTACTGCTTGTTGGAACAAAAGCCTGCACCCACACCGGCCCTTTCTGGATACGACTGAGGACCCCTGGTTCAGGGCATTATAAGTATCCTGACATGGAGCGTTCCTAGATAATCATCATTATTCAAGGACTCTTAAGTGCCTCTGATAAAATCCTGTTGCTTTTTCAGTCTTTGATTTTATATTTCAAAACTCAATGTTCATGAGGCCTCTTATTCACAAAAAAAAAAATCACTGAGCAAACATGGAAATTTGCATGAAGTCTTCAGCGTGGGTCTATGTCGCAGAAGAGCTGGAAAATAAGCAATGCGCACAGGCTGTCGGGCCTTGAACTTCCCTCCAACTACCACACACCCAAATACAAGCAACGCTACTTCCGAAAAGCACACACAACGTGGTGATTTGAGAGTAGGCCATCACGGGAGAGACAGAGCTCTAGCCAGTCTGCCCCAGAACCAAGACTGGGTGCAGGGCCGGGTGTAGTCGCATACAGTCAGGAAGCGCAGGATGCTCGGGAAAGGCTTCTTCATTGGCTTGTACAACACTGGGATGAGACGTTTCTTTTGCGCTCCTGCCAAAATTTCAAGAAATGAGTCTTAGTTCTACATGGCACTAGCTGCTAGAGGATTCCACTAAACACATACAACTAAAACACAGAGCATTTCCATTTTTATTAATACCGAGAAAAAAAAATCGTAACTGCAAAATTAAATGCATTTTTTTTCTGGAATGAAAACAGACATGTTTAAATTTGTATTTCATTTTTAATCACATCTCTCAGTAAAGAGAGAAATCTGGCCTCAACCATCACTGACATAAAGCTTGCACCTGGCCATACATCAGTCAAGCTAGATGGGCATTAAATTCAGATATATAGACCTCAATCGACAGCTGTTTACTAAAAACTGAAGCATCAGTGATAATGAACTCTTTTAGAGGTTCTTTTCTCAGTTTGTCTGCACAATTTTTAATTTCTTTTCTCTGCAAATTGGGAAAGCCCATCCCATTACTGCGAAGTCCTCAGTGAAACTGACTGTCCTATATACAGTTAGTGGTCGATCGCCTTTTCATTCTGCAATCCATCAGCTAGGGTGCGCTGTTATCGCAGCTGGCACAAGCAGCAATCTCAGCCAGTCTGCACTGGCATGTGGGTTCAATCTGGACTGCATCAATGCACCAAGAACATTAGGACGTGAAGTGGGCCTGTCATCTGACAGCCCCATTACCGTACTTCTCTTCACACTCAACCAGGAGACGTACTTCTTAAGTGGGCATTTTGGTAAAAAGGAATGAAAGTGAAGGGACATTACCTGGACAGAGGCTGAGAGCAAACTTGGTTTGAAAGTCGCATGCTTCACTGTCAAGGTATTCATCCGAAATCACTGCAACCATTCTCTTACACCTTGACGGAAAAACACACCACATTTAGTCAGACATTAAAGGTGTACCCTACTTCTCATTATGAATGGCATGAGCGCTAAATAGACAATAAAAAAGATCCTCTTCCCCTTGTATCGTTTTGTCCTGCTCTGCCAAACTATCCTCCGTGCCAGTCCTACCTAAAAGTGCTCTCACCATACAGATGTCAACACCTCTCAACTAATGGTCAGACAACAACCAACCACCTGTGCCTTGGGCTGTATTCACACCCACTATCAGTCTGTCCATCTTCTCCAGTCCTCACTTTCTACTGGTTGTTTGTCTTCAAGGAGGCAGGCGTCACATCTTTGACGCGGAAAACATTTCTACTGTCACAAATTGTCATTTGGTCTCTGCTTCATTTACTCTCTAAAACCACTGAGCCAGGGCTTCCTTTCACAGAATACCCTTCTTAACTCTTTTCAGTCTGGCTTCAGGGCTGACCAATCCACAGAGACAGCCCTCATCTCCATCAATGAAGCACTTCCATTACCTAGAGCATCTTCCCTTTCTTCTGGCCTGTCTTTTGGATTTCTCTCAGCTTGTGATACAGTTGACCACCAGCTTGTGACACAGCTGACCACATGCTCCTCCTCTTTACCCTAACTACATTGGGATCTCAGGCACAGCTCTAAAGTGGGTTGAATCCTACCTCTCTGGATGTTCCTTTAGGGTTATTCTGGAATTGTGGCATGTCTAGACCACATAATCTTCCTGCAGGTGTTCCCCAAGGTTCTATACTCAGCCCCCTCCTGTTCTTTTTCACAAGCAATTTCTTTGTTCTATCAACTCTTCTCACAACATATGATGATATTCTAATTTCTTCTCCTTTCCTCAAGCTGGAACTCAAGCAGTGCATCTCATGGTGAATGGCAAACTGTTGCCTGAACTTTAACCTGGTTCAAACTGAGGTTATCTACATTCCTCCCTACCGGAAGCCCTCTCATTAAATCTGGATGCTACGCACTCACAGCACTTGTATAAAAAATAGCCTAGGCATCATCTTAGATAACTAGTTCCTTTTCTTGTTTCAATGTTCCTTTTCTTTACAACATTGGTAGAATCAGTCCCTCCATCCCCACCTACTCTACTCAGCTCCTAGTCCAACAACTTGTTCTGACATTGTGACTATTGCACTTCTCTGCTTTCTTAGCTCCCTGACTGTGTAACCAAACCACTGCAGCTAATACACAATGCAGCTCCACAACTTGTCTACAATCTTCCCAAGTCACCTCCACTATATCATATCACTGTTACAGCTCACATCAAGTTCAAAATCTTGGTACTAGCTTCTTTGAATACAAAACTTTTTTTTGAATTTGAGCACTTCAGATAAAGACACCACTGCAAAAAAAGAAAGAAAATAAAACACTTGAGCAGTGAGGAGCAGGCGAGGGAACACCCACAAGTCTCCCACTTCCTCTCAGAGCTCATCTCCCATAATGCACTCCTGCGTGGCTGACCTCATTTCGATGAGTTCACTGGTGACAGTCCAAACACAAGTGCCCGGGAGAACATCCCTGTCGAACACACACAGTTTAAGCCTGTAGACCGTCTGCTCCAGCTGTCGGATCATCTCATGGACAAACTCAATGTCACTCTGGCAGTAGCAGATGAAGGCATCAAACATTTCGGGCATGTTGCCTGTAACCAGGGGACAACATCAACAGTGAATTCAGCAAGATTTTCTGAATGCAACATACAAATCACTCCTCATTACAAATCTCACCACAAAACATCAGTCTTAATTCTAGCAAAGCATTAATCTACCAATTCACCTCCATGTATATAGTACAAATAATTTAGGAACTTTAAAATGATCAGATTTCAAGAACTTTCATAGGCATTGTTTTGGTTGGTGCCAATTTACCATCATAATAAACAGCATCTTATCCATTAAGCTAGCTAAGCACCTGTGCATCTTAAGTGCCGGGCCTACCTCATCAACAAACAGGGTGAGTTAATGAAGACATATGTTGCTCACTGTAGATTTTTTTGAAAATCTTGCAAGATTTAGAGTGTACTAAAAAGACGTACAAAAACACCCCAAAAAAGGAATCTGGGGAGTTCATTTTAAAAATACTGACCCATCGGATCGTCTTTCGTTGTTATGCCATTCTTATCAGGTGTCCAGCTGTCTACTTCAGGTACCTGAACTGGTGACTCCTCCTTCCGCTTCAAATATGCAATGCAGTCCTTTTCTGCACAGACAGAACACACAACACCCTCTCATTTTTTTATCTGCTAATGTGGGATATGAAGAATGACATCTACCCAATATACTTGTTGTTGAGCAGTCATGGATGAAAGCTCCAATACATAATTTGGATATTAACAACAACAACAACAACAACAACAACAACAGCTTATCATAAGATTATGAGTGATTGTGGAACAATGATTCCTATACAACACACACTAACAGCAAAAATGTATCTCACAAAATCCCATAAACGTTGAATGATGCCTTGACACCTCTTTGGCATGCCGTGCACCAGGGCCTGGAGGCATGTCTGTACCACTACATCCCATGTTGTGTTTACAAAGGTTTAATCACTGCAGACGTCTTAAGACCCGTGTGAAATACATTCCCTCAAATACTGCAAAATCACCCTTATATCATCGTTTTAAAATTCCAACATTAAAAGAGGAAAATAGACGATAAATACGCGAGAAACTGTCAAACGTCTGTTGTCACCAAGTGTCATGGTCGTGTGGGTAATCCACTGGGTAGGTAGGCTAATTGGTAGCCTTGTAAGTCGGTCGAGCTGCTGTAAGTTTTCGGTCCATATTGTAACACCACTGCCACTCACCAATCAAGGAGGCTAGCTCGGTCAGAATATCCTTTCTCTCCGCTTCTTCAAGCATGGACACCAACTTTCCCACTGTGGCTTTGGGACATCGTGACTGCCAGTCTTCTAAAATCTTTGCAGTTGGGTTATCGTATTTTTCGTAGTTTTTTATTTCAATATAACTGAAACCCATCATTTCAGCCATTGTAGCCCAGTCTGCAGCAACAGTATTCCTCGGATTTAAGTGAAGTCCAAGCTCTTTCCTCAAACTGAAATTTAAAGCTATCAACGGGATACTCGAATAATCTATGCTTGAACTGTCAGCCATATTCTCATGCGTAGACAGAGGTACAAATTCTGCGCGGAAATTTAAAAAGGGTTTTTAAAATTCACAATATAAAATATAGTCCCTAAAGTATTATTTTTAAGTTTGATTGGCGGTCATTTACTAGGTAATAATGCAATTCCTGCTTCAGTTGTTGTAAAACTCAGGAAAAACTAATTTGAAGAGTATTATCGAAGTTTTGGTTTACCAGTTCTCCGTCTAAAAAGAATTCAGACCAAAATTTTTAACTGGCGCTTTCATTCTTGCAGATCGAGCCCTAACCGAATAAATAAAACATTCAATGAAAATTCGGAATTAGAGCGTGGTAGTACGGATCTCATGCGTGCTATTCTGTTTTATGGAAATCACGTAGCCTATGCGTCTGTCCGGTTGAAGTGATTTCCTTAGTCCGAAGAATGAGGAAATGCGCACACAACGTCATAGGGAGGAGCCACTGATCAGTACGCACTTCGAACAAAAAGTAAAATCAATGAATTCAGAAGGTCTTTCACAATGTTCCAGAAATGCATTTTTCATAAAGATCAGATGATCTCAGCAGAAACTGGGGAGATCTGAAATCTGGTTTTAGAGTTGTCATGAACAAGGCTGGAGCACTTCATTAGTGTATCACTCTGAGTATGCTTAGATATCAACAGTTGGCGTTTCTTTCGCTTCATCTTTTGTGATATATTTCTAAAAAATTTAACTTTGAAAATTGCAAAGGGATTGAAACTATGATGGTGACAGAAGATACTGGGGACCCTGTGTCTGGCTAAAATTGATATCGTGTACATTAGGGACTAAATAGTACACCTTAGTAGCTCTTATCAGTGTTTGAATTTCTCTTCCCTTTTCTTAAAAAAGATCCTCAAAATAGCTAGTCAATGCATTTTACTTCCGTCAGACATTTTGCCAAATCATTTACACGCAGCTTCATCAGAGCAGTTCTCCTTTATTTTTGCAGTTTGCACAGTTTTTCCACTACGTTGAAAGAGAAAAAAACAACCAGTCTCTTATACACTGCTTGAATGTAACGTCATTAATGCATTGTTTATAATAACATCTGAGCGCAAAGGAAATAAACAGATCTGAAAAGAATGTGGAACCACATTAAAATAATTAATGCTGCAGAATGTATACAAGAACGTAACTACAAGAGTATTTCAATTGAGCCCCATTAGGTTGATAGTATATTTAGACAGACTTGTTTGCCACGGACGTCTTATCTCTTAAAGCAGTGGTGTCAAACTCGTGCCATGGAGGGCCGTGTGTATGCAGGTTTTCATTCCAACCAATTAATGCTGCCTTAATTGAGTCCAATTACTCATTCAGCCATATGCGTTTAACTGCAGTGAAGCACAGAATATAAGAAAATTTTTATTTAGACAATGCGGGTCACCATAGACGTCGGGTCACCATTGTGCACAAACCTGCATCCCTAATTCAGCAAATAATTTAACTAATTATATAATCAAGATCTGAGGCTGGAATGAAAACCTGCATACACACGGCCCTCCATGGCACGAGTTTGACACCACTGTCTTAAAGGGTTTTAAATGGGTGCCAAACAAGGTCTGATCCGTTTCAGTATTTTGTGCCAACTTCTGCTAATTAATTATTTAATTAGCTCAATCATATCTTGATTTGACATTTGTGTGAACGGCAGCTACAGCCACAGATTGCAAGTGTATCCTAAAGGTTTTACTGTGCTCAAGTACATGAGTGAACAAGCATAGCTCATAGAGCTGTCAGGAAACATTAAAATCGCATGTAATAAAATTGGGACAGGGGTTAAAAAGGATACAAGTTATTCAGAAACAAGGGCAACTCGCAATTTACTTTTTCAAGCCTTTCATTAGTGATTGAAAAAAAGGAATCAGTCAAAGGTCAGCTTTCAGTTTATTTCAGGAAGAGGAAGCAGAGTACCTCCTTACCTCGTTCTGTCCAGACCTTAGGTACAGATAATAAGTACAGGTCAGAAGTGTAGGTTATAGTAACCAATGTTGCATGAAATATAAGTGCAAATATAGGAGGGGAGTATGCCAAAAATCAAAATAAATGTAAGCCAACTAGTTTGCCTCTGCACCGACAAAGCGGGCCAGTTAGCCTTGGTATGCAAGACACAATGGTGTGTGAAAGCTTTGTAGCCAGTCACAAACTGCAGTGAACTATTAGACAATATCTAACATTCTTAAACATGGGGGCAGATGCATTCCTATAAAGTAACTCCCCATAATCGAGTAAAGATAAAAAATGTGGCAGCAACCAGGGGGCCGTCTGGGTAGTGTAGAGGTATAAGCACTTGCCTACCACTGCAGAGACCCGGGTTCTTCCGGTACTTCCGGCTTGGCCAGACGTTCCTACGAACACAATTGGCAGTGTTGGTGGGTGGGAAGCCGGTGAGGGCATGAGGCCTGACCGTTGCATTAGCGACTCCTACTGGTTGGTCTGGGCACCTGTTCAGCGGGGAGGGGGATCTGGGGGAGATAGCGTGAACCTCCGCATGCGTTACGCTCTCCCAGTGAAACTCCTGCTGTCAGGTGAAAAGAAGCGGCTGGCGACTCCACATGTATCGGAGGCTGGCATGTGGTAGTCTACACCCTCCCCAGACCGACAGAGAATAACGCATCGACCAGGATTGTGATACACACAGGGAATTGGTATAACGACTAAATTGGGGAGAAAATGGCAAAGAAATTAATAAATAATGTGGCAGCAACCAATCTCTTCCTGGATTCAAAAGGAAAACAGGCCTTGTGTTAGGAGCCGGGCTCGGACTAGACCCAAATGCAGGACTCAGAGACAGCAGTAGATGGAATTCAAAAAGGGGTTTATTTGAGTACAGACAGAGGGCGGTAGGAACCAGGGCAGACTTGGGACAGGGACCGTGAGGGTAGGTGCGTAGGTCCGGGATCCGGCTTGGCGCTGAACAGGCTGTGTTAGGAACCCAGGCAGGCTTGGAGCAGGGGCTGTGAGGTTGAGGAGATCCGGGATCCGGCATGGCGCTGAACGGAATACCTCCGGTGTCGGTGGCGGAGCTGGGCTGGAGACTGGGAGGCCGGCGAAAGACGGGCTGGATCGGGAGGTTGGAGCTGGGGAGGTAACTGGGGAGAACAGGGGAACACGGAACAAGACGCAACGCAGACAACACGTAGGTACGACAGACAGGGGAACACTGAACAAGGTGCATGAACAAACAATCAGTGGCCAAGGGAACAGTGCAAGGTGAGGAAACCGAGGAAGGTGCAGAAAAAACAGGGTATAGAAAATAGTGCTAAGCTAGGTTTTAAACGCAATTGCAAGGTGTGACACTGGGCAACAAATCAACGATCTGGCGAAGACAGAAACAAAAAGTGTGGCTTTATAGTCTGGTGCTAATTGGAATTAATCAGCGAGGGTGTGAGGAATGCGACCTGAACGAGTGTGAAAATGGCTGAGGGCTGGAAGTCATTAGGGAGTGCATGGGGAAAGATCACGCCCACCCTGTGGGGAAAAGCAAAGACATGGTGAGGAACAAAGCACATGGAACAGAAATAACCGGAACACAAGGAAAACCATATGACAACTGAAACACGGGGGCATGACACCTTGTTTCTAAAGTACAATCGTAGCTTTAGTTTTAGCATTTTCTCAAGCATTTCGACGTTTAAATGAAAGCTGGCCATCAATTAAAATACCCAGATATTTGTACACTTGGACTTCTTCAGTCTTCTCACCATGCACTGTTACAATGCTTGAAATAGCATCAAGAGTTCAAGAGAGAGAATCTTGAAGAACTAATGATAAAGGAAAAAGTATATGTGAAACAAATTGTAATTATTTAGACAACATAAAATAAACTGAAAAACACAGAATTGTTCTTGTACATATTGTATGCAAAATCAGAAAAACTATATGTGTAATAAACCTTATTCAATTGTCTCCTCATGAATATGAAAATAAGATTTATTGTGGATTTATTTGAATTATAGCCGCAATAAGAGCATTGAAATGTAGGGGTCAGTCTCTGCTCACATGTTTTAGATGAGGAACAGGTTAGCAGACATTCCTACGCATGACTTTTTTTCCTTTTTTCAAAATCACCGCTTTTGAGGAAAAGCTGAAAACATCAACAGGAAGCTAGCCAGGGACATGCACAAATATCCAGAAAGGAAATCAGGTGGAAGGAAGTCTGCTCTTAAGTGACTCCTAAGTGGAGGAGATGCTGTCTGACTGAATCACTGGTTTCAACATCCTATGAAATGGAGGTTCAGAGTATGAACGAAAAGGCTAAGACAAATGATGATTCAAGTCTCACCTCCCAAAGCAAATATACTTTTTCCATACTTAAGAGCAACACATTTTAAGTAGTCCCTCCACAGCAGCTTGAATATGACCCTGGAACAGAAAGTTGTATGACTCTCGAGTACAACTCTCGAGTACCTAGCAGTCACTATATCAGATATACTGATCATTATCTATGTGTTGCTAAAATTTAAACAAAACTGAGTATCGGTTTATTTAAGCACTTCAGAGACTTAAATAAAAATGGTGTGTGGAAATTTGTTTAACTTCATTTAATTTTCACAACCACATTTTTTTGGTGAGCAGTGCATTTATTATTGGTGAGGTTTTATGAAACTACACCTTTAAAAGGAATTGTTTGCTGTTATGCAGTAACATTCACAAGTTCTGATGTGCACTCAACTTGCTGAGTGGATGAAAGAAGAACTCTGAATTCCAATTTAATACTAATAAGGGGAGAGAAAAGGATTGATGGGGACTGAATGTGTCCAGAAAAAGAGGGTTATTAATACGGACACCTTGAAAGTTCAGAGAAAGTATAAGTTTGAAATTGAGTGAATGTGTCTCAAATAAATTTGTAAAAAGTAACAAACGATGTCTCAACAGTCAAATTAATTCAGTTCCCTGTATGTCACTTTTGGGAGAGCCAGCTATAGCTATCACAAGCCATATAGTAATTTGACTCAAACCTATGGATGCATTTTACCCTGGGTGGAGTTATACTTTGTGTTTGATCTCTTTGTCCCTTAAATTACAGTCTAAATTAAAGCCAAAGAACATTTTATTGCAAAATACCAATATCACATTGTTGAAAAAGCAAGCCATTTCAATACGAGAAAGCAAGTCATTTGTATACTCCAGATATTATAAATGAAATGCATTTATAATATCCCAACCAATGCAGCAAACTGTATTAAGCACATCCACAGTTTGGATATGCACAAGCCTTTGCTGCATACTGTTTTCCTTAGTTGTCCTCAAAGCTATGTTGTACTCCAGCAGTCAAAGCATAGCTAAGGGACTGTTCTCTAACCTGGAGATGTGGTTGTATGGAAGGTACTCTCTGTGGTCAAATGTGAACCCCCAGCAAGTGTGATCCTTAGCCTTTCACTGGGAGAAAATATCCTTCACCCCGTTCTTGACATCACCATCATCCTGCGTCACTTTCAAACAAAACAGACCAATATTTTTTTATAGTTTTTTTGGAGTGGATGCTACATAGCTGTGTCCGGTTTCTCACTTCCTCATGAAAGGCCACTGTGCTGCCTGAGCCCAGCTGCCTGATAAGGTCACCCGCCACTTCCTCTGGCTTCCCTTGCCATGCCACTGCACTTCTGTAGAAAAACGCACTTGCACGCGGTGCTGGATTTGCTCATGCTCGTTTGCCTATCACTTCCGGAAGTGGATGGCTCCACTTCGGAAGCAGCTGTCTGCTTCCCACAGCCTGCTGTCTGCTTCCCTTACCAGAGAACCTGGTGAAAAGGGCATGACTTTGTCACCTCACACTTGGTTGAACAGATCTGCTCATGTCCAACTCCTGTGCTATTGCTGTGCCATTCATGCAGCACTGAGATGTTATGGACTGTGCCATTACCCCCTGTAGTTAGTAATTGAGGACCTCATGTCAAATTTAAGATTTTTTACTCCTTGATAATTATCAGGCGAGGGTAAATAATGGTTTATACTTGATACAGCAGTTACATTTCATGCTTGACGTTTTTAGGATATTGTGCACATCATGATATGCTCAGGTCAGGCACCTCTAAATCTGGTAGCTTTACTGTTAATGTGTGACTGACATTTTTATATTCCCACAATAAACTAATATGACCACCTATGTGTCACTTGACTCATTTGTAATTGTGTATTCCTGCTGTCAAATTGTTTGGTGACTGTTTTCAAACGTTTCAGGGTTACAATATGGAAGAACTTGGGAGAGGGTTACTGGGGGTATAATCTTTTCCTGCCCTTTATATTTTCCATGTTTTGTCCTGTGCAGGTGCTACTGAGCACATTTATGTTTGAAAATCAACATGACGAGAGATAATGCTACTAGCTGGCTAGCTAACGGACCCATATCTTCATCTCTGTTAGCTTGTTTTAACTTCTCATGAGGTTGTAACAACTGACTGGCATTTGTCAAGCGTCTCTGAGGAGCAAAACATATGTGAGGTTAGAAAATTTGACAAGGAAGCTATTTTCAAATTTACACATGTCATACTTTGCTATGACAGCAAAATATTGCAAAGTAGAACAAACTATGACCACACCAGTAGCAGCAAGAGAAGTGGCGCAAGAGTAAAAGGAGGAAGCAGTGAAAGGTAGCACCCTTAGAGCAATGGAGAGAGTGGTCCTTGGAGGAAAAAATGACCAGAGTAACTGCAGATAATGTGAATGGCAATGGCTGGCTGAGCAAAAATATGAGGAGAAAGAGAGATGTTTAACAACTGCATTAAACACAGATGGGTGGGACGGTATGGTATAGACTTAAGAGGAAGACAGCATGGCGGTATTACAGGTTCTATTAGGTATTACAGGTTCCTCAGGTGGTAAACTAGCATGTGAAATGCTATCATCACCCTTTGTCATTTTAAAAAAAATAGCCACAAGACTTTGAATGCACACATGCTCCTAATTTTAAGCATGTGCTGTATTGTTCTGGTTACACAATAATATACAGCAACAAGCTGAAATGTGCACGGTAAGAACAGGTGATCAAGTAGTACGTAAACTTGGTTTACAAGACAGCAGCATTAAGTTTTGTAAGATATGTTTATCCATTATTATCTCCAGGCACAAGAGAAAGACTGATACTCTGGTCTTAAAAAACATTTAATTTATGCTCTTACATGTACAAGAATCAATTACAGGATACATGTTGGTAGGCTTTGTCATAAAGGCCAATGAACACCATTCTAAGCCTCAGTCGAAGCCTATTACATAGTCATTTCAAAACGCAGTTTTTTCAGTTAAGATGACCCAGTTCAGATCACACTATATTTTTATATAAAATGTCTAATTCTCAAAAGTGCAGTATAATATGTATTTTTTATACAATCGTTTTCATGAAAAGTACTTTGGCTAAGCAAACCTAACCACTACACTGTACAGATCCAAGCTCCGTATTTACAGAACGGAATGGAGGCTCCAACAATAAATGCTTTTCAACAGTGAACTAATTCTTATGAACTAATTCAGCGAACCGATTCTTCCCTGAAAAGCGTAATTGGAGAAGGCACTGATTGCGTATTACAACACAGACTTTTTCATCATTCAAAACATTTTGTGGAAAGTCTACATAGAACGTAGTGGCTCCTCTTAACAGCTCAAAAACAACACTGATTTATTCAGCTTCAATGCTTTAAAAGCCCTGATGGTGTCACATATTTGTTCATCAAACTCTTGAAAAGTAACTGTTGAACAGTGTTTGGTTGCAAAATGGCACTTGCCCGCAATGCCATTAATAGCATTATCCACTACAAGAAGTCAAGTGCATATGAAAGATTTACTTATGAGACCACAATGTCAGAGTCTTAAAACACAGCATGGCACAGTGGACATCTTAGAGGCTCAATTCTGAAACCTCGGTAACACCTCAGGGATGAGATCAGCACAGGAAAACAGACACATTTTACAAATATGCTGATGGACGGTGAAGACTGCAGTTAGAGGGTATTGGGACACAATTACATTCGAGCACTAGCTTTGTGCATCCCATCAGCATCTCTGAAACACTGTGTTTCCTAACTACTTGACTCCCTCTTAATGTGTGAATGCGCTCATTAGCGTACCTTCAGTGTTGATGGAAAAGGACGAATACATTCGCTTTAAATTTCTGATTATTTTGACTATCCAAGTGGAGCATTGGCTGTATTAGCTGCATCAGAAGCCCATAGCTGCATTTCCCACTGATCCACCTCACTTGTAATTCTGCTGTACCAGATTCAAGCTGGAGGCATTCCACAGCAAACTGACCCAGGGTGATGAGAGTGTTGGCCAACTCCAGATATTACAGTGAGTTGGCGTCAAGGTAGTCAAGGAAAAGCACAAATGTTTATTCTATATAACACACCACAGCCAGACATTATCTACATAAGTACTTGTAGCAAGATGGCAGTCTTTGTTATGATCTGCTTTCTATAGTTGCCAAGGGACAGTCCATATTTTCCCTCACAAGCTGCATGTAGAATTTGAACATAACTGCATCATTTGCCATGCTATTTTACGGGATCTCACCAAAGAGTAGTAGCAAAAAGCATAACCATCACGATACCATCCTCCATTATAAGATAATGAGCAAACATCACTCTTGTATTCACAAATAAATATGATATTATGTGGATCTATGCAGTATGAAAAAATATGTTTTAAAGATTTTCCGAGGTCAGTAGCACTGCAGTACCATATTCAGTTGTATTAGACTGGTACAAACAGCTAAGGTGTATCTGTAGAAACACAGCTTTGGGCTAAAACAGTTTGGCAGATCAGGATAGCTTTGTACAACTAGACAACATACTTGTTAAGCACATTAAGCACAGAAAGGTGGTTCTGTCCAGCTATCCTTCCATGTTTCTTTTATAATTTAGGAGAAACCAAAGAACAGCATTGCCGTGTACTGTAATGAGCATCATCACTCACAAGGTAAAACCTACTGACTTCCATACCCTTAAAATAGGATTTATTTACAATCTTTGGTCTATTCATATCTATGAAACTGGAGAGTACACACTTTGATCTGACTGAACAAGACTTAAACCTAATTCACATACATCTACTGATTCTCAGTGGAGTATTGCTTCTTTAAATGTATACACCATCCAACCTATTAAAACAATGAAAGAGGTTTGCCTTTTCTTTCTGTAAACACAACAAACCAATTTGGAATTTTACATTATAAAATTATAAAAATGTTTTTTTAATTATCAAAAAATAATACTCTAATTTTTACATTTTTAATCCAAGCTATTTACTTTCCATGATCATGACAAAAAAGTGCAAGATAATTGTCTGCATGTTAGGGGTGGGATAATTAAATGTTTATACGATAAGCATATGTTTATATAAGCCTTTCCAACTTGGGGGGAGTGTTCTGAATAATGCAGTCACAGGAAGAATACACAGACTCGTTCCCTGAAGACAGGCCAAGCAAAGTTGGACTCTGGATTTCAAAAATGCTCCATCATTAATAATTAATAATCAATGGCATTTCTCTGAAGCAAACAATCTATTAATTCAGCCTAATATGGCATTTATTTTGTGAGTCAAGGTGGCGGTGACTGAGAATAAAAAAGTGTTTTTGGGTAGGTGTTTACAGATCTAACAAGCGCTGTAAAAAATGCTGAATCTGTGTTTAATGTCTATTCATACTAGGTGAATTTTACAGATCATTTGAGAACAGCATTTCTAATTCATGTGAGACGAGACCCACTTCTCCGGATGGCTCCTAGAACAACGCAGGGCTGGAGTCCTGGCCCTCCTGTTTTTTTTCACAGAATAACAGTTGGCAGTCATTTTTTTTTTGTTTGTTTGTTTTTTTTGAGTGGAAACACAAATGTCCCAGTCAGGGTTCACTGTTTCAGCCAGGTAGGACTGCTGACAGTTGCACCACCGAAGCACTGCCCCGTGTGTGACCGCGTTGCGGTTTAGGGCGGGGCTCTCGTCGGTGAGTACCGTTGAGAACCGTTGTCGAAGGTGGCGGGGTCAGGTGACTCTGGAAGGCAGAGTGGTGACTGTCATTTGGGAGGTGAGCGGTGCTGAGGGGAGGGGTAACACGACGGTGGGGGAAGGGGAGACTAGAAGCCCCCCTGGACAAAGGGGTGGCTGAGCAGCCCCTCGGCGGTGGGCCGCCGTTTCTCCTCCACGAACACCTGCCGCAGGAAGTCCCGGCACGAGTCAGACACGCCCTCCGGCAGCGCCGGCTTGGTGGGCTGCGTGGCGATCTTGAAGATGGCAGCCATGGCCTCGAACTCCGCCCACGGAGGCTTCTGCGTCAGCATCTCCACTACCGTGCAGGCCACGCTCCTGAGACGACACAAACACCATCCGGTCAGCACAAATCCCCAAGCACATCTGGTGAAGCTGTCACAGAAGGACAGCCTGACATGAAAAGCAAACTCTTCCTAAATTAGTAAGAATGAAGCAATAGAAGGGTCCACAACAATGTTGTGCCTCAACAGTAGTAAAATGTAGTTCCCACAACAAAATCTAATTTTCAGTGCTAAGCTTCAACCATATGTTCTTCAAAGGGAAATATTCCTGTAAATGGAGTAAGGAAAAAAAAGTTGGACTTTTCCTCAGTACCTCTGATGAAAGTAGGGCAGTACTTTCTGGGCTTCCCTTACATGTCTGTTTCCTACACAGTGCATCACCAGAGGGACCTTGGTCAGGCAGAATGTGAACCGAATATGCTTCTGATATAAAATGGTTAGAAATATTGTTAAATAAGTTTACACCTGCGAGTTTAACATAACTTATCGAAGATTGAATTCACATATTGATTAGAATTAAAAATATTTTTTCCTATTATGAAGAAATCATGCAAATAATGTCCACAACATATTGTCAGCATATAATATACTTATGGTACTGTACTAGTTTAGGCAAATCTGGAACTTACTGTGTCTGCATTGACAGAGATAAGAATAAAGTTATTAGAGAAAAGCAGGCTTTTCGTAGTACCCAAATTAGTCTACATTTTGCTAGGGATGGGTTGCACTGATAAGAGGTTTTAGTGAGCCAAAGTGCTTATGCGCCACATTGATAAAACTTTCTCAGAGAAAGTTATTATAGCATATAACAGATTTAATGAATGCAGCTCTATAATTGACTGTTCTGGTTATATATCCTTTGCACTATGGGATGAAATTGTTTACGCCTTTCGACAAAGACTTGAGTGACATTTAGCTACTCTCTCAAACACTGTTGTTATTATACCTGTCATTCGAAGGATATTTTTCCCACATGTTTTCTGTAATATGTTGTTTGTTATATCCTTATCGTAGTATGAATAAAAAATTTATTTTTCTGAAACTACCCATAATGTACAAAAAAAGCCATGTGTTGCTGTCCAGGAAAACAAGACTGTGGGAAAAATGAAATAATGGACCAATGTCTTTCTTGTGTAAATCTGAATACCATATTGATGTCACCACGACAATGTAACTTTCTGCAGAGAAAGTAAAAGTAGAACAGCCATTAAAATCTTCTTTAAACCAGGCACATTATAGCTATAACAGTTTCACGATATATCTACTAATTATTTTAACATACATATTATAGGTTGATGAGGCGAAGATGAAAATAGGATTTCTGAGTAACCTGCCCATTAAGATGAATACCTAATTAGAAACCAGAAATAAGTATTTTAAAAGAACCAAATGTAAAGCAATTAGCTAGGCATATGAAGCCCAGAAATGCAACTGCCCTTCCTAGCCATACACTCTTGGTATTTTCAATCCCTCATTCCCTTAGAACTCCATATAGGCACACTCCAGTTCAGCATCTGCTCTCAAATTTGACTGTTCATACATGACTTGTTTATGGATAAATTTCCTGAACGTAATGCTTGACATTTTTAGAGCAAAGTAGAGGATGGGAGTGGAAGTAAATTTCCTCACCAGACATCAGCTTTCCGTCCGTATCCCTCGCCACTGATCACTTCTGGGCTCATCCAGTAGGGGGTGCCAGTGACCGACTTGATCCCAGTTCCAGACATGCAGATGGTCTGGATGCGCTTGCTGGCACCAAAATCTCCCAGCTTGACATTCCCAGAGGAATCTCTTAGGATATTAGCACCTGAAAGGCAAGGAATTATAGGAGTTAAGCTAACTAGCTCAGAACCTGGGAGAAAATAAGGCTTTTTTTTGTAGTCGCAACGCTTTTTGGAAACGAAACAGTACAAGCATTCTTTCAAGATACACCACAGGCATTAACGTTTCGTCGCTTAAAATGTTTTTTTTCCATAAATGTAAATGTCGGAGGTTGATCAAGGGCCTGCTGAAGCTGCTTGGTTCTGTACCAAGTCACAGAGTGGACTGAGGAATAATCTGTCCCCACGCCCCCGCCCACATGTTTTTCCATTGGAGCCACACCGAAGTGGCTGCCTGCCTCTCAGCCTTGCGGTTATTTGAACAGTGACTAATTCACCCCAGACTCTAACCCTGCGTCCACAGCCAGGGAACAAACGCCTCGTTGCAATGTTTCCCCCCGCCACGCCTGACGTTCCTGCTGTTTGCTTAAGTTGTGTCGTTTGTTATCGTAACGGACGCCTGCCTCTCCGGTGGCTTTTCAGGTGGGCTTTGCCGAGACAGGAAGTGGATCCCCGGATTAGAGTAGCCATATTTACTCTGCTTCAGAGCCTTGCTCGTGAGCGGGTTCAATCCTCTAAACTTATTCCCAGGCTGGCTTTTGGCAGGGACATGCTGTGACATTAACATGAGCCAAACCAAGTCCCTGTAATTCAGTGCCCTTAAGACTTTGACAGAAATATTTACAGATATTTTCTCACAGCAGTATAGTGTTTTAGAAAACTTGAAGCAGGGAAAATGATATACATCTCATAAAAAAGCTAAACACGAGATGGAACTATAAAAATCATAATCAATCAATAAATCAGCAATTCCATTTAGTATCAATTGTAGTTCAGAGATCACAAGGTAATATTTTCCACAGGGAAATATAAACATTCACATTCTGGCGTTAAGCAGACGCTCTTATCCAGAGCAGCATACAAAAGTGCATAGCCTATATAAAGGTTTAGGCAGATATCAGACCACACCGATCATCAGTGACATAACCGATAGCAGCACTCAGTCAAGATAAGTGGTTGTAGCTGCAAGCGGGAGACTGAAGATGCTCTACTTTAAATAGCGAACGTATAGTGTTACATGTGAGACAGAGTATACTGATACAGTATACATAATACACACATACAAAAAATGAAGATATGAAGGTATGTAGTAACATGGGGGAAAAAAATTAAAACCCATCTCATACTATGTAAGATTATATAAAAAATTATATATTTTCATTATATTTACGTTTATGATTATGTAAAAATATTAAATAAATACAAATATGAAAATAACAAGTTTTACATTGATCCAGTACAAAATGTTTCTGTATGTATTGATCTTAAAGTGTCATTTATTTTTATTTTTTCATTTTGTTTAAAAAAAAAAAATTTGCTAGCTATAACATGGTCTTTGAATCCCTACATTAAGTTATAGATTGAAATCAACTGTAAGACCTGCCAAGAAGTGCATGGGAAGGACAGATTTTTGGTTGTAATAATTCAAGTTCATGGGGGAACTACACGGTACCTTTGATGTCTCTGTGCACGATCATGTTGCTGTGGAGATAGAACACGCCCTGTAAAATCTGTCGGGTGTATCTCCGGGTCACCTTCTCTGTAAGAGCTCCGTAGGCCTTCAGCTGGTCTTTTATAGAGCCCTAAGCAAGGGGAACAAAAGTCAAACAAACAAACTCAGGACTGCATTATTAAAACTACAACTGATAATCTCTCACCTGCAACTAAAGATGAATGGGGTAGTACTGAATAAGAAAGAGATGCATATCAGATTATAGTTTACAGTAGCATATTACTTCCTATTTAGACCAATAGTCATTTATGCTAATTGTAGGCTTTCCTTATTGGTCTCATCAGAGGATCTTGAAAAATTCCTGTGTGCTATGCCAACATTTCATAGACTTTCATTCCTATGCTGATCTCTGTTATTTCCTCCTGTTTCCAGTCTTTACTTACTGATGTGGGGGAAAAAAAAAAACCTTTCAGAAATGGCCAAAGCCAGTAACACCTTCCACATAAACTGTGCATGTGAACCAAAAGCTCTCCGCCCAAGCCGTTTTTTCCACCCATGCCCCTCCCCCCTCCATCCCTTTTTCTGGGAAAGACATGGCAGCTTCCTTTTATTTCCCACATCTGAAGCCTCCTCAGCTGGAACGTGGCCTCGGAGCTGGGAATCTTATCAGCGCAGCGCAGTGGAGCGAGGCCTGGTCTGAGGAGGTGAACCTTCAGTGGAAGAAAGACTTGGCCGGGTCTCCGCACAGCCACTGCGTGTTGCCAGCAACTTCCTTGCAGCATAAACATTCCCCATTCCCAAACAATGCATGACCGAGACAGTCAATACTAACCACAAATGGGTCTAAAAACCATTTTAACTGGCCCTTTTGTGGAAAGAAAATGGTTTCACGCACTTTGAATTCAGTCTTCAGTTCAGATGTGAACTTCACCAGCATTCCGGCATGACATCACGGCATAACTTCAGCTTGAAGTCAGGACTTTTGATAGACTGAGCCTCATACTTCTGGCTTTCAAATTCTGGACCGTTTCGGGGGGTCTTTAGAGCTTGACCCGATTTCCCACTAAGCTTCTGTGGAATGGCTCTCGGTTAATTGAACACCCACCCCTGCCATGAACTCCACGAAGATGGAGAGCTTCTTGAGCTCGGGGTCCCGCAGGCAGCCGTAGTACTGCACGATGCGCTCGTGCCGCAAGTTCTTCAGCAGCTGAATCTCACACTCCAGAGCGTTCACTTCCTGCACAGCGAGAGCAAACAGCACTGTCACAGCATGCTACATTACGCACTTTATTTGCTTAGCAGATGTCCTTATACTGAGTGATTTACGTGACTTATGTTTCACATGTTATACATTAATATGGCTGAATTAATGTATAACAACCTCGCATGAGTTTAACCCACACCCCCAAAGCCCCCCCCCCACCCCCCTCCAGTCCATGAGAACATGATAACCAAGCAGATCATCGATGGCTCAGAGCTGCCATGGCCGCATGCTCACCTTGCTGGTATCCTTACATTCCGGGTCAAAAGGCACCTGTTTGGCGGCCAATTCCCGGCCAGTGTCAGCGTCATAGCAGAGGTAGACCTCCCCGAATGCACCCCGGCCTAAGAGTTTTCCCAGCCTCCAGTTCACTGGTGCCTGAGGGGCTGTACAACAGACACATGGCAATGTAACAAGACTCACAGATTCTCCTTTCAGGATTGTTTTGATTGACTCTGACAGGGTTTATTGTACACTAGCTTAGTTGAGTCATAAAGACTGTCTTATCAAAACAGACTGTTCATGTTCAATCCAGTGGAAGTGATGTGCTCTGGACATGCAGCAATTGCTTTTCTCTGGCAAAAAGCAGTAAGAAGAAGCTGCCAGATTGCTGTGCATCATTGCTAACAGCATTAGCATGTCTTTAGAGCGAATATACTTTTTCAAGCTGCATTAAAAACTCTCATAAAAAACTATTTAGAAAACCATCAGTCTTTCATGATTAACAATTCCACTGTCTATTGCAGTTCACTCACATGTACTTTTCAGTGCATTAACCTTCAGATAAATGAATTATACAATATAATTTGCTAAACTGAATACTGCTCGAGTTAGCCGGTCCTGTGCAGTGTGCCTGCAACGGCGGTGTCCTCACACTTAGGGGAGTTGAGTTTGGCGCTCTTGTTAGGCGTCCAGCCCAGGGTACACAGCTCGCCGTACTGTAGGGTGCTGTCCCCATTGTAGCTGCGCGTACGGCTGGAGGGCACCAGCTGGAACAGGTTCTCCTGCGGCATGAAGCTACGAGGGAACGTCCTGCGACCTGAGAGGAACCACACACGCAGGCACGCAAAGACACACGCGCAGGCACGCAAAGACACACGCAGGCATGCGAAGACACACGTGCAGGCACGCAAAGACACACGTGCAGGCACGCAAAGACACACGCGCAGGCACGCAAAGACACACGCAGGCATGCGAAGACACACGTGCAGGCACGCAAAGACACACGCAGGCACGCAAAGACACACGCAGGCACGCAAAGACACATGCAGGCACGCAAAGACACACACGCAGGCACGCGAAGACACATGTGCAGGCACACAAAGACACACGCAGGCACGCAAAGACACACGTGCAGGCACGCAAAGACACACGCAGGCATGCGAAGACACACGTGCAGGCACGCAAAGACACACGCAGGCACGCAAAGACACACGCAGGCACGCAAAGACACATGCAGGCACGCAAAGACACACGCAGGCATGCGAAGACACGTGCAGGCACGCAAAGACACACGCAGGCACGCAAAGACACACGTGCAGGCACGTGAGAGACAGATATACAGTCGCAGATGCACAGGAAAACACACAAAAATTGCATGCATATGCACACACACACAACGGCACAGACATGCAAAGGGACATAAGCATACGTACACAGACAGACATGCAAGAAAGATTGAAAGTTGCATAAATGCACACACACATGCACACATTCACACGCACACGCATACACACACACAGATACACACATACAGTGTGAGCCAAAGCTGATGGCCAGCAGGGCCAGAGTTTTCCACTACATTCTGCTTCACTTCCCCTCTAAGCCTTCCCCTCAGGCAGGAAACAGAACAGAGTGCTTTTATACAAGTCAGCGTGCTACACTAGGGAGACGCAAATCAATGTTATCCAAGGTTAGGCTCTAAGTAAGGAACCAGGAACAGCTGCCACTGAAAGTAAGCCAGCTGCATCTAGCCTGAATTTCCTTTCTCAGACACTCTGTTCTGCGCATAAAGCTAAACTCTTTAAACACTCTTTCCTTTCATGTAAATGTAACTAATCGTGACCATCTTTGTAAGGCTCAAAATCAGCCTGATCTGATCAATCATCAGATTGAAAAGTAGCCAGTATCTGTAGCAGCTATGCTGTGATAGGTGGATATTGCACATGACACGCTGCTCACCATCATTGTAGTCCTTGCTGCGGCTGGACAAGTGAAACTGTCTGGGGAAGGTGCCGCCTTTACTGTGTCGACCTGCAGGGGGAGCAAAGGACCACGGCATGACGACACATCCAAAGCGTCATGTGACATTTCCTCGTTCGCCATTCACACACCATCTTGTAACCTCAGAAACACACAGCCGCAGCCGTATTACCTCACGAATGCGCATTAACGCATATGCACACAAGAAAATGTCTGTCTGCATCACTCAGTGTCTCAGAATTTTCGTGCGTAAATGTGACCGAGTATGACAGTGTCCGCATGTATTGAATTGCATCGCATTACATTAATGCGGCAAACTTTCTTATCCGGAGCCACAATCTAAGAGAATGTGGAATAGCTGGCAAACGGCTAATGTTTAGCACTGATGGCAGAGTCACCTGTGGAATAGCTGGCAAACGGCTAATGTTTAGCGCTGATGGCAGAGTCACCTGTGGAATAGCTGGCAAACGGCTAATGTTTAGCGCTGATGGCAGAGTCACCATGGCAAACGTACAGCATTCTTTCGGCTCCGTGATAAGGCCGGATCGGCATACCTGACACGCAAAAGAGCGGGGTGGGACGCTAGCCGCGCGTCAGCGGGGCCATCTGCGCAGCGGTAAGCGAACGCGGGCGGGCGAGGGGTACGGGCCGCAGCAGGCCGTATGATGTGAGCAGCACTGCGCGCGGAGGCTCGGAGGCCATGAGCAATTGAAAGCAGCTGTTACGCCAGATGACTGACCGCCTCCTTCGCCCTGTGTTTGTAGCCGTCTCCCAGGGAGACGGAGTTATTTGCTTTATTTTGCAGAGCGGGGACGAGGGTTTTAAAAAAATCGCAGAGACCATGTAACCGAAACCGGGCTTGAATCGGCGCTCTGGGCTTAGGTCACTGAAGGGCGATTGTGAAATATCTGAGTGAATGTCTGTGTGGCTGAGTGCGTACGTGCGTACACACGTGTGCCTGCGCATGAAAGCATATGCGCATGCGCAAATGCCTGTCCTCATTACTCAGTGTCTGAGCATGTGTAAATGCGACAGCAGTATGAAGGTGTCGACGTGTACTAAATTACATTATTTTCATGTAGTGAACTGTCTTATCCAGAACAATAATTAGAGGGAATTATTTCACGTGAGTTATATGTGCACTAGTGATACAGACTGGGCTAAAATCACTCTCAGACCAGAGTGCATTTATGTGTGACTGAGTCTGAATGAGTGTGTGCTTGTGCGTGTGTGTGAATGCGCTTCTCATTCGGACTGCATCGCCTATAGAGGCAGCAGTCTCTTCTCGACAGATTGCAAGAGCTGTGTTAGCTTCACTGAGCGTGCTCCTTCTGTTCTATCAGATGAGAAATCTTAACCAGGCCTCATAAGCATGCTGTTAGAGATGCCCTGTTAGAGCTGCTTCTCTTCTGTGCTCGGAAAGAAAAGAGCAGAACATAACAGATGGGCAGCTTCTCTTGCGGATCAGAGCGATTCCCTTCATCGGTTCTGCATACTTCACTATCAGAGTTATTTTACACACGACATCCTTAAAATTCCTCTTTTCATTATGACACATCATCTTTTTGTAGTCACTGAAAAACTTTCAGTTAAATTAAGAGGCAAAAAAATGTATTTTCAATACTCGTGCGATGAACACTATGTCCGCAAACAAATATGAATGCCTCACAAGTTCTCGTTATCGGTCAAAATGTTCGGTTGTACATCTTTCTGTCTGCAGAATAGAGCAAATTAATAAAAGCTTCTAGCTGGCTCCACCATTAATGAGGCCGTTTTATCGACTGCAGCTTGGCAGAGAAAAACAAAGCAGCTTTCTGCGCCTTACCGTTGTATTCATAGTTGAGGTTCAGATAATTGTTGTCCCTGTTGGCCTGGGAGAATGGAGGGCTGCAATGACACAAGCAAAAGAAGACAAATGACCCCGGTTATTTTTATCTGTGATTCCTGCATTTTGGCATTGAGCAGAGTTCACGCTAAGCTCTCTGCCCCACTTTCCATCCTGAGCCCACTTTTATTTCACACTGAATGTCCGCAGATCTGTACTAGCATCACGCTGACTTTGCCAACCTGATTTTGTGTGTGTGTGTCTGTGCACACGCGTGTGTACATATGCATGTATCTGCACGTGTGTGGATGTGTGTGGGGATGTGTGTGTATGTGCATATGTGTTTATTCTGTGTGTGTGTGTGTATGTATGTCTGTGTGCGTGTCCAGGTGTTTAAGTATGTGTGTGTGTGTGCATGCATCATATTTTTGTATGAATGTACGTGTTAGCATATGCATGTGTGTGTATGTGAGATTTAATGTGTGTGCATGTGTGTTTATGTGACTGAGTAAATGTGCATGCATGTGTATGATTGAGGGTGAATGTGTGTGCATGCATGTGTATGTTTGAGAGTGAATGTGTGTGCATGCATGTGCATGTTTGAGAGTGAATGTGTGTGCATGCATGCATATTCTTGAGAGTGATTGTGTGAGCATGCATGCGTATGTTTGAGAGTGATTGTGTGTGCATGCATGTGTATATTTGAGAGTGAATGTGTGTGTATGCATGTGTATGTTTGAGAGTGAATGTGTGTGCATGAATGTGTGTGTATGCATGCGTATGTTTGAGAGTGATTGTGTGTGCATGCATGTGTATATTTGAGAGTGAATGTGTGTGTATGCATCTGTATGTTTGAGAGTGAATGTGTGTGCATGCATGTTTATGTTTGAGAGTGAATGTGAATACATGTATGACTTAGGACATAGTCCGCCTCTACTGCAGCACACAATCCACACGGTGTGTGTGTGTGTGTGTGTGTGTGCATGTGTGTTCAAGTGAGTCCATTCCATGTCAGTCTGGGGCATTCTCTGTAAAAGGTCATGTCTGCAGTGGCGGTGACTAAGCCCCAGCCAGAGCGCCTGGGCAGACGGAGGGCCAGGGAGACGCAGGACAGCACACTGCCGGGAGAAGTTTCCATGCAGCCCTTTCCTGCCATTGTTCTCCGTTCCAGCGTTGAGATAAGGCGCGTGCAGGTAGTGCCGTTTCCGGCTCCCTCGCTGCCTCGCCGATAGCGGGGGAATCCAGGCGCTAAGATAAGGGCACCGTTGCCATGGAGACCTGGTCGGTCTCCGCAGCATGGCGACCTGACCCAGACCCCTCAGTTGGCAGACCACTATATTGTCCCCATTACTGATAACTGAAAATTTTTCTGTGCTGTTCCCTTGCAGAACTACTATTGCTATAATATCTTCATGGGAACACATACGCACACACACACACACACACACACACACACACACACACACACACGTACACACACAGTACAGTAGTGATGGCTCACCTGTCCAATGACTGGTTCAGTGATTGACAGCTGCTGGACAGAGAGTCCTCCGCACTTCCAAAGGGTTCCAGCATCTAGGAAAAGGAGAAATTTCCATGTTTCATCCTTGTTTTCCACAATCTGGTTTCATTTAATCAGTTGCTGTTTTAAATATAACGACAATCTGAAAGCAATCAAAAGCATAGTAAAAAGAAATCTTTATGTTGGCGGTGGCCCTAAAAAACACTGAGGGCTCACTAATGATAGTCTCTGACGACCAAACATAGGCGTAGGCTTCATTTCAACTTTGGGGGAGACGCACTGCTGGACCACCTAGTCTCTCGTAGTAAGACGTCACGCTAGCTAGCTAGCCTAGCAATGAAATCACATGAAAATATTGGGGGTGACACGTCTCCCTGTCTCCCCCCAAACTTATGCCTATGAAACCCGTGCCTGTCCCCGATGGGTCGCTGGGGTAAGCGAGAGTGGAGTGCGGGGGGGGGGGGGGGGGGGTTTGGGGTTTAGGGGCGGGTTGCGGAGTGGGGACTCACGGTGTGATCCAGGGTCTCAGGGATGAACTCCCCCTCGCTGTGGATGCTGGTGTAGGAGCCCTGCCGTGCGATCTGCTGCTGCTCCTCGGGGACGCTGCCCGGAGGAGGTGAGGTACGGCCAGTGTGCAGGGAGCCTGGGGAGCGGAGAGGGGGAAGGGGGAGGAGAGGTGGAGGAAGGGGGAGCGAGGAGGAGAAGGGCCCACAGAGTGAGAGAGAGTATGTTTACTGGGATAAAGGAGCACAATGAAAGGTGGATTTGGGGGATGGAGGGGAGTTACGTGTTTAACACCACGCAGTGGGGTTGCTGACACCCTGCCCCAGAGTGCTACTCGATCCCCCAGCTCTCTCTGATCCTCACGCTTACTCTCAGTGTGAAAAGAGGCTCACGGGGAGAAAACACCCTCGCGGAGAGAAGCAGAATTCGACCTGCAGAGAGCGCGTTTAGACATGAAAGCTCCGTGAAACGCTGCCCCGCTGCGCGCGCCTAACGCTGCCCCGCCCACACGGCGCGCCGCAGCCGCCGGCCGCGTAATTCCATCAGCCGCCGAAAAAAAACTGCGGGCGGCGAAGCGGCTCCAAGAGCGTCCTGGGTATTCTTTGAAAAGGACAGGCGCTGAGAGCTCACACACGGTTCAGGCTCGGGAGAGCTAAAAGTTGCAGATGGAATTTAGGCAAGGGGTAAATGAATTTATTTGAGAGTGTACCCAATACTGCGCTGTACTGAAATATAGAGATTCAAACCTCTATTGCCACTATTGTTCACTTTTAATTGTGAGTCCTCACACTTCTACCAACTATTGGCAGAACGTACTGAAGGATGAATGCACTTAAGGTACACTGGATGTTAAACTAAAAAATATATAAATACTACCCTCTGCATCTTCTTAACTGGCAGCTAGGAGAATAAAAGTGCCAATGACAGGCAATTTGATCCACTGGTGTGGCAGTGCTAATTGTAAGAAACCTAGAAAAAATAAATAGAAGGCCATAACTCCTATAAATAGCCGAACATAAATAACAAAGCCATGAAAACAAATTCCGTCTGATAAGGGCTGAGGAAGGTAACACAGAGTTTGCGTCTGCCCTGGTTATCAACCATATTGCCTTTTTTAACACACCAGGATTAAAGTTACTCAAGTGGCTTAGTACATTATTGTTGTGAGGTGTCTACAAAGCAGATTATTTGCACAGACAATCTGCTTCAAGCTCTGATGCTTCAGATTTGACCTTCGCCGTCCCTCTCAAAATGCACCAATGAGACACCAGATCCTGCCACTCTCCTGCTCTGAGTTGCATAAAAATGAGCAGGTCTCCATCATTCCCGACAAGTCCTGACAGACCGCTCAGATATTGACTCTCTTTGAAGGATATGTCAGAGAAGCCGCTAGAAACGTCGCATTAAGACAAATCTCTCCCACAGCACGAGTACTTGAATCCCAAATTTGAAATGTCTGACGGGCGGCATCGCTTAAATGTTTCTGCACGTGCGCCCTTGCTCTGTCCTGTACGATCCCTGTGTCTGTCACTGCACCAGAGCTACTGCCAGGGCCCTTATTTTGCATTCCATGCCTCTTTTGCAACAGGCTACAAATGATTAACCATAAAGAATATCACTCAACACAGCTTGCACCAGATAGTATCTCAATCTGACAAACTGCCCTACAGAAGATCTTAGGTGACTCAGACAATTAGGCCATGGAGTTCTATAATGACCTTTGTTATGTAAAAGTGCTTCATAAAGTTCTGTTGAGAGGATCGGCAGAGTACTCCAGGGGAGGATTTTTTGCTTTCCTTACCTGTAGAGTGTTTGCGCACCCTCTCTGAGCCTTTGAACAGGGAGCCCTTCAGGTCTCCCAAGGACTTGGATGATCTCATCTCACTGTGTTTATCAACTCTGCCATTGACCTGTAGATACTGCTGGTAGGTTGAGAGACAGTCATAGCGTCAGAGAGAGAGAGAGAGAGAGATTGTGTCAAGGGGGAAGAAGTGGAGATGGGATAGAGAGAGGAGAGGGAGTTAGCTCGAACAGATACAAATAGTTACTTGCCTTTGGGCTACATTCTATCAAAACAATATTTGTTACAAGACTGAATTTCAGACAGCTTGTTTGCTTGTCTTACTACTTTTGGTTCTGACAATCCAGCGTGGAAACTATTAATAACCACTATAATTTTTTTTTTTATTGACTGCTATGGCACAATTTTTCTTCACAGAGAAAATCGGAGTAAATCAGACCTGACTACTGCCTCACCCACTCAAAGCAGTTTTTCAACATTTATTTATGTGCTGACAGAAATAAACTACACTCCTGTCAAATGATTTTGAATACACTTTGACATACTGCTAGTATCTCCCAGGGGTTTCAGAAGCAGAATTATTGTTACACCTGTACAGAATGCTAATGACACAAAATACTTTAGAATGCTAATCAAACCTAATCAACGGAATTCTTTAATTTCTGAAGAGTAACATTAGGGAAAGTACTTGGAGCGTTCATCTAAACATGCAAGGAGGAATTCATATAATCATTGCTCAGCAACAGTGGTGTTTCTGTATTCCTGTTACACATGACCAGCAACTTTCCTTCTCAGGAGAGGAACAGACAGAGGATAGACACTGTACAGCAGAGCAGGGAAGTATTTTGGAGAAAAGCCTTGCTGTAGTACTACAACTTCGGCCTCAGCTCTCACTCAGTGTCCTCCATTCATTGCTGTAACATGTTGGCCATATCACAAAGCTGCTAGAGTAATGTTGCCATTCTGTAGTGGCTCACCTGGCTGCTCTTGGGGTTCTTGAGGAGTATTCTCAGCAGGCTGTTGACTGCAGGACTGCAGTCAAGGATCTGGACTGCCTTATCCAGGTCCTCCTGGCACTTCAGCGGAAGAAGGTGCTGGAACACACATACGCACATGCATGCACACACACACGCACACACACAGACACACATGCACAAACACACACACACACACACAAATGCACAAACACACACACAGACATTCAGATTGAGAGGCCAAACCCACAGAACAACTGCAGGATATCAGCTGGTAGGAGTGGCATAGCTAGGCTAACAGCTACCATTATGTTGCTGAAAAACTGCATTTGACCACATTTTAATTAACCTTTATTGACACAATATTATTACTGCATATTCACCCTATCTAATGCAGTCCTATTGAATTTTTAGAAGAAAATATACATTAAGTATGAAATGTATTCAGGTACTGGGGACCAAAGACATTCTAACTCGTCATTATTGACATGTATTTCTGGACAAGAAGTTGTCACGGTTTAGTGAAGTTATTCCTGTGCCTACGGAATGTCAGCTGTACCTCTTTGTCGACATAGAACAAGTCCATTTGTTGACCGAAAGCATCCATCACCTTCTGCAAGAGCTCTTTGAACTTCAGTGGCCTCTGGAAGGGCAGAATTCTGGGGGAGAGAACAGGGGTGGGGTCAGTCTACAGTTGGTCTACGGAGGCTTTATTTAGATCAGGGGCTGAGGGTAGAGCTCACAGGCATGTGTAACATTTGGGACCTCACTGTCATGAACGGGAATGTAGAAGAGGAAGTCCAGCACACTCTGCGGACCCCTCATGAACCCCCCACGCATCTCCTGAAACCTATGACCAAGCCATCACTCAACTTCATTCGCTCTTACGAGCTTTTTATCGTTCTCCTGGTGCTCTCATATTGTTCTTAATCACCAAACCCTCAAGTCTACTCAGTTAATAACTTGAGGCAAATTAAGTAATCCATCAGAACAGATCCACTGATAAAAGGAGGTCCGGATGGTAATCTCCAAACTCCTTTCTCTCTGAGCCAAGTAGTGAATCTGAAGTTATCAGCCTCCATACCGTGTGAATAAGCATATTTTCTCTACTCAGTGTAGAATATGTGTGCTTGAAATATGGATAATGCTGCGCAACAGCAGTGTACAGTAATGTGACTCACTTGCGTTTTACATCGTGGAGATATAGTATGATCTGAGGTGAGGACTACCTGTGTGGTGTGATTGTGTAATTTCTGTAAGAACCAGGCTCCATTGTGATTCCACACTGGCATGCTCACACCCCACCACTCCCTGTGTCGCTATAGCGACAGGAGTGATGAGTGAGAGGTCAGATAGGGGGTGGGGGTGGGTAGGGGCAAGGTGCCACGAGGTCATTAATCAGTGCCAGGAAAAGGAGAGGCCTGGGCCGTGCTTCTGGTGGCGAGGTCTTAATCAGCTAATGTAGGCCAGCGTTTCAACACGAGCAGGCTCCGCGTTGTGGCAAGAACAAAGGCAGATGGGGAACTTCCTCAAAGGAAGGCAAAAAAAAACTATAACAGCAAAAATCCAGCAGGAAACCTGATTTCCCTCGTTTTTTAGTTTGTCTGTCCCTTAAAAGGGGTCTGAGAAGAGGCCTGCGGAACAGCCCTTTGTGTCTGTGTTCTCTCGCTGCCAGTTTCGCGGAAATCGTCGGCTACAGTCGGCTCGCGCATCGCT
The DNA here is from genome assembly GCF_013347855.1 of Anguilla anguilla. Classification (NCBI taxonomy): domain Eukaryota; kingdom Metazoa; phylum Chordata; class Actinopteri; order Anguilliformes; family Anguillidae; genus Anguilla; species Anguilla anguilla. The sequence continues at coordinate 17,444,315 of NC_049204.1, read as the reverse complement.
GAAAGTTGGGAACGTGACGCGGTTTTGGTTTTGGCGACGTTATCTCCTGATCGGAAAATGCTAATTCCCCTATCTTAATGAGCAGCCAGCGCTGGCTCCGCGTTGGTCTCCGTTCTTGGAATGTCTTCCCGGCTCCAGATCAGAGAGATTCAGCGCGACCGGATTGGGCCCGTGCGCCCGATGCAGTCGATAGGAGGGGAGATGAGAGCAGACGGCCGGGCATCGGCGGTGGCGGGAGGGGATTGTAAATGATGCGTTTCCTTCCGCGCTGAAGCCGAAGCACAGATAATGAGCTCCTCTACACTTTTCACCCGGGTAAGAGACCCCGGCGGCTGCTCGATGCGGCTCCAGTTCTCCAGCGTTGTTCCAGCAGCTTAACTTCCACCATTTTAAACCCAGTTTCACAAATGTATCCAATTATGCCTCCGCAGTATCTGATGCTCTGAAGCTGAGGTGCCCTCAGCTGTCTGCCTTGACAAAAAGTCCCCATTCTAAGAGCCTGGTACACTCTCCACGGTGTTCAAGGTTACCCTACACTCTTTCATACAGATATGCTGTACTGTACCTAACACAAAGGCTTTTACTCATTAAAAAGATGCGATTCTGTCATATTTTTGTTGTCTTATGCACACTACCGACTTTCCTAAATCATGAAAAATGGGGGGGGGACAAATATAATTAAAAAGAGTACAAATACATTTCATCAAAATTATGATACGTAAGTTATTCTTACAATCAAGGACAGTGTTATTTCAGGCTACAAATGCCTTGAGGATGTTGTCATTCTTCCAAAATGATCCCCTCACAGTAACTAACAATGCTTGGGCAGCATGTTTCACCCTTTTCCATCTGGTTAAGGAAATGACACAGAAACACTACGGTCAAGAGGTCTCAAGAGAGACTGATTAATTCCGGGATTCCTTCAACATTTGGTCTTAACTTTGGCTCCCACTTCAGTACAGTTGTTTGTGTTCAGTAAGCCTATAGTGAACCTGTCAAACTTGGCTTGCATTGAAAAAAGTCAATGCATTGAAACATTTCTTTGAGAGCCAAAGTTAAGGACAAATTTTGATTGAATCCTGGCCTGAAACTTCTGGCTTTGTCAACTGAAGAGTCTCTTTTTTCTGTGCAAGATAACATCTATTTACTGAGAACACCGTGGAGAAAAACTTACTTTTCACAACAGGAATGTCAGAAAAGCTGTGAATGTTCAGAGTATATACCAATATACCAGTGACCTGTGGTGAGCCATTTGATTGTGCAGTGCACCACTCTGGGTGATTACAGGAGACCCTGATTTACACCGTGTAGGTCTATATTAGAAAGTGACCTCCCAAAAGAGGGCATAGATTGAGTATTGCATTCACCAAAAAAACTGATCCAGGATTGGCCTTTATCACTAATCCTAACCTCAGCAATTACAAGAAAAAATACAGGACTGATCCAGAGTCAGTGCTTGAATACAGAAAACAACTACAGTATGACCGTGCTATTCATGTGGCAAAGTCCCAGAGAGCCTAGTGTGTAAATAGCAGGTTAGATGCTGTGTTGTGGTGAAGACTCAGGAAGAGTCAGCCTTTGTGTTTGGCCTGCATTGAGCTGTCACAATACATGCATGCACACACATGGACAAAGTGGTTGCAGTGAGAACCCCCACATTAGAAAACCTGAATTGGATCCATTTTAGACAGTTTGTTTATCATTTGTTAAAATTCTTGCAGACAAAAGGGATACATCCAAATACAATGAATTCTTTGTTTACAACCACAGACCAGAAAATCTATTAAAAATTCACCTCAGGTACAACTTCACCTCAGATTTTGAAGTCTAAACTGATTCATATTCTGCTATTATTATATGCGTTGGAGGATGCATGTCAGACAAACAAAAAACAAGCAAAAAAAATTTGCATTCAAAGTTCATTTAAGTGTCATAAAATATATAAATTCACCTCTACTCCTAAGTAATTCTGTCACACTGAGCTTATTTCTAAATGCCAGAGGCGTGTGCATCCTTGTGGCAAACTGTAGCGAAGAGGGTGCCTTAGGGACTCTTCACACGGTTCAAGCTTTGCAAACTCGTTCACTGTTGATGTATGTCTCCGACTGTGCAAACCGCAACCAAACCATAAATGTCAGATAGGCCATTTTTCAGTGCTTTGGGTGCTTTGGCACAGTTTGGAGATGCAAGGCTTGCATTGAACTGAGGTACAATTCACGGCAAATCCCAAAGCAGAAAAAAACCTGGCTTGAATCCAAAATTTAAAATAATATGAAAATTCCAACTCACCGTTTCTCCCTCTCATGCTCCAGCTTCACCCGCAAGTCCTGAATAAAACCAACAAAAATTAATTAAAATAATGGAACATGAATTAATGTATAATGTGAAGATGAACACAATGTAGATAAGTCAACATTTATTTTTAAATAAATCTTTGTTAATAATATCAACATGTGATGATGGTGTACCTTTCAAAGCTGGGGAGTGTTGACTTTCTGTTTCTCTCAAATAAGAATAAACACATTCTCAGAAAATGAATAGAGCAAAGTGGGAACTGTCAATGTGATCTGTACTATATAAAACTGTGAAATATGAACTGTTTTTATTTACATGGATTTAATACAATACTCATGCTCAAAAATTACACATAAAACCAGTAACACCAAAACAATGCATATACTGTAAGGACAACTCAAAACATGGGCTTCATTAGTCATGTAGCGACCAAAAAAAAGGACATTACTGATTTCTGTGGGCTGAAAATACCGAAGTGCTTTTTATGACGGCAATCGGTGAAAAAAACATAAATTCCATGTGGTCATTATGACAGGAAGTAATGCAGACTGATATCATGTCTGAGGCTGGGCGCTCAGGTTTTGTTGGTTTACCGAAGGCTGTGTCCCAGCAATAAGGGAAGCGGACTCACACCAGGACCGCCCATGTCACCTCCGTAGGTTTACGTAACACAGTAAGCGCAGCTTGTCCTTTTTTAGTCAAGCGCAGCCCAATCATCATTCCACAGCCAGCACAGAACAAGAAAGCAGCGAAACCCAGGGATACAGAGCGAAAGAAACCACTCGGTCACTGGATTGGAGAGCCAGTCCAGACAGGATGTGCGAGGCTACGCTTTATGCTACTAGCTTAAGGACACCGCTGAAAAAAATCAAGCAACTTTATAGCATGCTTATAGACATGAAATGCAAGGCGATCACAATTCCCTATTGCTTACTTGCTAGGCTGGGTTGACACATTTCTTTCTTGGCTTTTGTGGGTCAGTGCTGAGAGGAATAGAGGGGCTTGGCTGTTTTATCTCTCTCTGGGTGAGGAGTTATTTGTCTTGTGGTTTCTATGTAGTGCACTGAATGGCTGCAGTCTGAATAGAGCAGCACACAATACTCAGGGGACAAGGGAGTGTATGAGCAAACATCAGGAAAGCCAGGGGAATATATAACCAGCTTTGTGTAACATAGCCGGGTCATAACAAAGCAGAAGATACGAAATCCCCAAGTTGCCTCATATAACACACTTTCAACAGTGCTCTGTATAAATCTGTTCAACTGAGAGGATTGTTACAGGCCAACCAAGGACAGACATTTACACTACTTACTATAGTCACAATTAGTTTTACTGCATTAATGTGAATTTTTTTACTTTTAAATAAGAAATCTGATAGATTTATCTATCAGGGTATCAACACATTGTTGAGCCCTTAAATTAATTCCATGACATAGGTCAATGTACACAGTTGCTTGGAGTAATTATCAGTTAAACTACTGTAATAACAACATAATCAAAGGTACGCTAGCACATCTGGATAACATAGAACAAAGCATGTTGTATAATAATACTAATATTTGTACCTTTTTTCTTTTTTAGCCCCTAAACAATAAAGTTATTCAAAAGCAAGTATGTTTCATTTGGAGCCAGAGCCTAATCTCTCAAGTATCTTTATTAAAATGTAGAAGCATGCTTAAAACAGGGTTTATAACTTCTGTGAAGAAAAAACTGAAAAACTGAAGTGAAAGTTTCACAACCATAGATACCTGCAACTGTGAAGACAGCACTGATGATTTCATCAGCTCTAGTATACTCAGATCCTCATAAGCCATATATCTCGAGCTACGTCATTAATAGACCGTTACAGTGATGATGACTTTCTGTAGGCCAACCCGGACATTTGTTCCACCATGGGTTCCCTCGGCAGATTTCCAATACTTTTTTTCCCATACGCAACCGCCGTTCAAGTTTCCAGACTAGCCCACCTGCATGCGATGGCCGTTGTAGTTTCAATATAGCAACTTTTTAGGAACTTATTTTTTTAAAGCACACAACAGTTTCGAAATCCACGGTTGAGATATCAATGGGTGTAATTTATCTTTAAAACTTTAAACTCTCTTAGGCTTACGTTAACCACAGACCTTATTTTTGGCAGAAAACAAAATCCCAATGGGAAAAAAGCATTGGAAATCTGCAGAGGGAACCTCAAAAATGCAAAGTTACTTCTGGGATTTAGGACTACAAACTGTAACACTCTATTGCCTGTAGGATGTAGGATCTAACCTCACTTTAACAGAATTCTATGATCTGCAGGGTCCATTAACAGTGAGAATGCATGGGTAGCAACTGCTTCAACAATGCTTCCTGTCATCAAGGTCCCAACATAGTCAAAAGTACAAGCAGTGTCTTAGTAGTCCAGGTTTAGCACCACCAGTTACAGTGGATAGCGGATAGGTAGGGTCATACTGTACCTGTTTAAAGAGCAGAGACTTATTCTTGGGCTTGCTGTTGTTGAGCTGAACACAGCGACGACCCAGGGCAGCCAGGTCCATCATGATGGAGTTGAGTGCCTCGACCTCATCTATGGATAGATTTAAACCTGGTCAAGCCTGGACTAAAATGGGGGATACAGGCTATTACTGTCATCACTCATTCAAGCTTAGCTGTTTCAGGCAGAATTTTTGATTAAACAAAACCTAGCTAAAACTGTGGTGTATCTTTTGTAGACATGCACCATTTTTTTTATTAGGAGTTACATAAGGCTGAAAAAACTAAAAAATGATTATCTGGTTTCATGTATGACTTAATATTTTTGCAAAATTGTGTCAACCACCTAAAGAAAAAATGGCATTCAAACAGTTATTACTTTTCTTGTATGGGACTAAAATTGGTGTAACTCATTCATCCGTGGTAAGAAGGAATTAGGCTAAATAGTCTTCATTTTCTGCTTATATCCATTATTTTGCCCCCTGGAAAGTGAAAAATCAGTCTAGGAACCAAAAGTGGCAATGCAGAATACTTGTGTAGGTCAACGCAAAAATTGTTAATATATGTATATATATATGTACACACAAAAGCTCTGGGTCATTTCTAAGTGTAAAGCGTCAGTGTGATGTGGCCCAAGGAGCGCCTCCCTTCAGTGGTATTCCTCCTTAGTCCCCAGTCAGAAACCCTGCTCTGCCCATGTTACGGTCTGCTTTATCTGTGGCCATTACTGAGGAGCTGGAGAATGTGTTCCACCTGCCCGTTTCCCTCCAGTATACTGTAACGGTCCCGCACGCTTCACCCTTGGGGCAAATCTGGGAATGTGCTGATGTTGTGAGTCGGGGCACCATGGATACATCTACATATTGTGCTCCGCAGCACTACACGTGTCTGCCTTTCTTCCAACACCGTGCTAAAAAGGCGATCTTAACGAAAACAGAAACGGCCACGGAGCAGGAGAAGCAATGCACGGACCGTTTGAAACATCTGCTGCTCCTTATTGTCACGTCGCTAATGCCGCGCGCTCCGATGTGACCTACAGCACTGTTGTGTAAACGTTATCCCTCTGTTTGGATGTATTCTGGGATTGCATCCAGTTGGACAGGCTGGGGTGATCTCACCTCACTACACGAAACAGCTGTCCAATCCTGTGTCGACTGGCACTTTTGATAGGAAAAAGTGCAAAATATTTTGTACTGGCTTGGAATCACAGTGAAATTCACACAGCAAAGAAAATAGACAGAAATTGGTGTAATTCCGACATGGAAAAAGGATAAATCACTACCACAAAATAGTTTAATCTTAACAGAATATAAAAGCACAATACTTACTTTACTATACACAGTATACTAAAAAAAGGAAAGAGTGGAGGGTTACATGGTATTCTGAATTTACAAGCAGTACAGTACAGTTCTGATCTTTATTTTTATCAGTGGGTGTGCATCTAATTTTTCAGGAAGCCATTTATCCAGAAATGTTGCTTCATTAATCACAGAGGCAGCTAAGGGCAGGCAGTATTTGATGCCAAGTTTCCAGTTCCTCAAGGCAGGTGGGGTAAGGGTTACTTTAGCAGTGAAACAAAATAAAAGAAAATAACCAACTACAACAGTGGAAAGTAAAGGTTTAAAGTTGTCTAAAGTGACTTAAATGCCTGCGCCTATATTGGCTGACTTGAAAAATGATGCTGGTGAGACTGGTAGATATATGCACAGTATATAAAATATGTTTTGATCCCATTTAGTTGAATAACAGGTCAATTAAAGTATGAAAGTATGAAAGTATAAAAGACTGGGTTGAAAATGTCATAATATCATCTTTTGGTTCATGTTTGAGATTTCAGTGGTTCATGTTCTAAACTGTTCATGGACATGTACTCACCAATGTGAAACATTAACATATAAAAGCATGAAACAAGATCATAGTAAGCAGCAACATTATTTTAATATATGCAAAATGTTATTTTGTTGGAATAGCTGTCATTTCTTTGCACACTTCCTTGTACTTTTTATGGGGATTATTGTTTTTATATGAATATTAATGGCTGGTATTAGTAGGCGTGGATGAAAAATTCAGGGGGGGAAGGGTGTAAGCATGGCACTTGGCGTAATGTACAGTCAAAAGAGAGTGAAAAGGAGTGAAAGAAACGTGTTACGACACTTACGCAAGAATGAGGATGTGCTATGTACGGTGACAGCAGTGTTTATGTGTCAGGTAGTTTTGCTGACCAAATCACTTCTTTTATTTAAACTTCAGTTAACCAGGGTCATCACATTGAGATGGATGTCTCTTTTGCATGCGAGCCGTGGAGCCAACATGTCTTTGGACTGCGTATGACACGTAAGCGTAAGCCTTTTTGCTACCCAATGATGTTAACTGTGCTATCTAGCCAGACCATTTGACATATACATCTTCCTAGTTTAAAAAAAATTCCAATGAACAAAACAAAAAGAATAGCCATTTTGCACTGCATAGCAAACAACTTGTAATGTGGCCACAATAATACTGTACACATACAACCATGCCTCTCAATAGCAGAAGAAAGATTATACTGATTTGAAAGAACTCAGAAAAGAATCCATCACATAGTGATAATCTAGCTTTTAACGTTTACATAAATCTGCTTCACATGGACACGTGTTATGTAGACATTTTGAATGTATGTCATGAAGACGGGTGCTTGTAGGTACATGACAGCACAGTAAAGAATTCTGCCTGATATAACAGAGCTGGATGAATATAAATAGTTTTTTAAAGAAGTGTCCAAATGTGAGCAAATAAGTTTGGACTCACTAAGAACACTGTTGGACAACCATATTAGGAAGATCAGAGGAGTATTGAAACCATCCCTTAAACCGGGATTAAAAATCCCCTTCGCATGAAAGGTTTATGTGACAGCAAAATACATGCTAGCCAAGCGTAACCCAAGTCATTTTCACCAGCATACATTTTTGTAGGTCTACCGCAAAGCTTGTGAACCAAAGTAGTTTTATCTTCGACTCCATTATCAGACTGTTCGACTCAGTCCATAGGGTAGCTGACTCTCTGTCCATATATTAATCCCCCAGAGAAACGAGGGTTCGATTCCCCACTGTGGCACTTTCTGTACTGTGATGCCATCTATAATCCTCTCTGCTTTTCCTTTCCCTGAATGAAGTAAAAAAATATATTAGGAGAGAGCACTGAAAAAAATGTTTCAGTGGATAAACCTAAATTTTATACTTCAATCCGTGACACCGTGACATTTTATTTATTTATTTATTTAGTATTTTTATTTAGAAGTAAAAAATTTTTGTTTATCCACTGAAACATTTTTTTTGTCCAGTAAGGATTGACTACACTCTTTAAAAAATAAGAAAAAAAAGATCTCTCTCAACCGGCACATCCTTTTTTCTGTTTTGTCATGAATGCAGCCGAGTGATCAGCACACTGATTGACATGCGTCAGGCGAGCAGTTAGGAGATGGGATGTCTGATCAGAGACACAGGTTCTGGGCGTCCACAGGGCCCTTCCAATTACTGACTCACATGACAATGGCAGCTAAAAGCCAGAGCCCGAGCTGTTTAGTCTTCACACTCCCTGCATGACAAACATCTAATGAAAGCACTGGAACTTTAAATAATGCAAAGCGTAGTCTCATCTGAAGATTCGCTGGAGGTAGAACCAGTACAGAGAGATGAGCTTTGGAGCTGATCATTAATCACTTCAAAGTGAATAATATTTTTTTTTAAACGATAAATCAATGGAGATGCTAAGAGAGAACAAAGCAATCTGGTTAAAAATTACAAGAGTATCACGACACCCTGTTCATAGAGGGTTTTTATATTCCTTCTTACAGTCTTTCAGGGCAACTTTTTTTCCCATTAAGCAGTTAGTGAGCCCCTACTATCTATCTTTTCAGGTCAGGTTGATATAATAAAACAAACACAAATATTTATTCCAAAAAATAAATGAAATGTGTGTTAGACACTTCCTGCGGCAGCAATAAAGCTACTGAGAAAGCCATTACTTAAATTTTTAGTGCCAAGGGGTTGTAATTGAGCCAATTATTGATTTGGGTTATTCCTGCATGACTGACAAGTCATTCACCTCATTGTTTCAGTGTGAGAGCTATGTTAGACCAGCCAAAAAACGCACCTTTCCCACAGTAACACCTGCAGGAGGGGCTGCATTCTTTGAGATTACGGGGATCTCTCCTCCGTCTGCAGGACCTCCGTGACGCTGTTCGTTTCTGCCCAGACAGCTCTGCACGGACCCAGACGGGGCACGCGGTGCCTTTGATCGCGCTCCAGGAGCGCAGCAGACACAGCGCACGGCAGCCCGATCGACAAAGTCTCCTGTTTATTGAAGGTGCCGGGTTCACACAGGGTTCAGCGCAGGCTGCCGCACAAGTGCTGAGAGCCCGTCTGCTGGAATACCGGAGAGGAGGCGATGCTAAACTGAAGTGTCGATTACTAGTTACACCCACGCTAAGCTGTGTAGTAGGAGAGCCCAGTGCCTAGGCCACAGTATTTTGAGTGTAAAAAATGGCTTACAATGCTGGTTCGTTGCCTTTCAGCAAAGAGTTTTCTCTGTGTCGTTACTGTGTTTTTATGTAACATAAATACGATATAATTTACATCATCTATAATCAATAATCTCATGCACATGTCACTCAAAGACTGCACGTCTTCTCTGCAATTCATTGCTAGATACATGACGCAATTTTAGAGGAAGCTTTTGACTCTGGACTGAAGTTTAACAGGAACTTGTGTATAATTTGTACACAAGTTAATTTGTTAATTTAGCAAACCTTTCTGAAAGTAGCCCTTTAGCTTAATTATTTACATGTGTACAGTGCAACTTGTGTGGGTGAAATGTCAATTGCTGTACTTTACTCCAGCTGTAAAGTGCATGTAGTTATTATAATAAAATCAAAATTGGCACCAGAAGCTTCCAACAGGGTAACAAATAAAATAAACATATTTTCCATCACATATAGTTTTAAATCATCTTATGTAAAATTCATGAAGATATAGCATTAAAAAAATAACAAATAGATTCACCCACACCGATATTGCACTGCAAGAAAGAAGATAATTTCCTGTATTGTAGGCCAAATTTAAATGAAACATGAATGCATGTTGGCTTCTGTGAAAACTATTTGTCTTATAGTCCAATAATAACATTACAATAATTTTTGTGGTCCAAGTTTAATTGCACTACCCCATACTGCTTTGTGTAAGCAGTTGAAATAACATATTATAGCTGTACCTCGCTCAAGGGAGCGATAGACTTGCCTCGTCTGAGATATAAACCCTGAAAGGCTCTGATTACAGGTCCATTACCACGGCCATGCTACACATTTCTTAAAATGTATCATTTAGAAGCTTTCCTATACTTTATCAGCTCTAGCTGATGAGGAAATAAAAGGGAAGCAAAAATGGCAAAAGGAGAAAACTCAAAAATAACAAAAACCCCCCAAAAAAATCATTTCAGATTAAAGATATTTATCATTGTTGTCACGATGGTCTTCAAAGCTGCTGACCATGACAGAACCCATTTTGGCAGTCGTTTAGCCTTCATGGAGTCATTTACATACATATGCAATCAACCCATTTAATGCACTGCTCTGGAACTGCGGCAGAGGAGTTTCCCCATTGGGACAGACTCCGTTCCAACAGCACAGGATATGCAACATTACAAATAGAATTCAATAGCATATAAAAAGCACTGTCACCAAAACCATGTAATGACAATAGTTTATGTCTATTCTATTTGTTTTCCATTATCCTTCCTCTTCAAGGTTCAAGTCTTACATTCATCGGTCAGACCTGACAAATTATGAACCTGATATAAACATGTGTGATATCTAATTGACTGCATCAACCATACAGTTCACCCCGTCCTGTAAACAGTCTGCTGTGCTTTCAGAAAATTAACATAACTAATGACCGTTTAACATTTTTAGGCTCTTTGAAAAGGATTGTGTTTGGTTTGAATGCAACATGACACTCAAATGGAAAGATATTTTTGCTTAATGCAGACACTTGAATAATTGTCTTTTTCAAAATAAAAATCCTTCTCAATTTCACAATCAATGAATACGCATTGGGCCCTATTCACAGTTTTAAAAAAAAGAAACAGCCTTTCAACTCACTCAAACGATCAGTTACAAGCATGTTACACAGCCCTCGACCTTTTCCATAAAATCACTGTCCTCATTATGAACATGCTTCAGTGGATTTCAGCAATACAATCCTGTTCACATACCATGACCAAAAAACTAATTTGAAACAACTGTACAATTATTTCTGTTGTGTACAACTATAATACTGTATATGTCTTGCATTCGCTAATTAATGGTTCCAGGCTATATTACATAATGAATACACACAATGAAAATAAGAACACAAGAATAGAATACATGCCATAACAGTTCAGAGTCCTGTTTCACAAACATTTGAAGCTGATTGGGACTCGGCTTGGCAAGTACTCGGACAGGATAGCTCCAGGGAAAACAGATTTGCTTCGGAGGAACCAGCAGAATGCAGTCTCCTCTTTGGACCAAGTAGGAAATGAACGCAGAAGTGCAGCGAAGCAGACTGTGCAGTGGGAGATTCAGTCTTTTGGATGAGACGGTAGACCAAGGTCGAAGCTCACCGCGGTCATTAGAGACACCGTGGATTTATGAAAAGAGGAGGCCCTCAATCTGGGGCCATAATCACGTAATCATCCGACCACAGTGAATTAGCTATGCAGTCCCTACTTGCTCTGTTATTCGGGCTGTCACTGTAAAAGAAATATTTGTTCTCGTTCGACCTTGCTGATGAAATAAAAATTCAATAAATTAAAAAAGAAAAAAGAAAACAAAAAAAACGACTCAGGATTCTGAATTGCAGATGAAAACAATATGACATTTAAAAAAAAAACAACATCCAAGTAAGCAAAACCATCAGGGTTGAAGGTTTGGCAGCTGAATAGTATATGAGATTAATGCTCCTCCTCTGTCTCGACGTGTGAGACAGCCTGTCTAGTGTTTGGTGGTCTATTCTCCGAGACTCAGGAAAAGCGAGGAACTGAGAGCCATTCCTCCTAATCCGGCTCTAATTTCGGTCGAGCGAGAGGGTGGTGCGCATAGCTGAAGAGGCTAAAGCCGGTTTGTTTTACACGCAGCCGGGACACGCCATTGTTCAAGTCAAAGAGTTGTGGTCTCAGTGAAACCGGGTGCTTCAGTGCTGGCTTTGATTTGAATGAGTCGAGATTAAAGGGTGGAAACTGGCAGCAAAACAGTCTCTTTTTAGATCCACGCTGGCGGGTGATCATCAGGCCACGAAATCTTGGGGAACTACGCAAAATGCAAGGAATGGTAAAAACAGCTGTAGCACACTTAACTATGGTAGGTAAACAAACGCATGAATGAATGAAAAGAAACAGCCAATCAATCAATAATGTCACATGAGTTACTTCATAGCTACAAAAAGGTTCATCTGCTCTTGGAATACTACGATAAGACGTCTAGCAAGCGAGCGAACAAATATTAGCCTCGCAGCTTCAAAATTAACCACAGCTTTGATGTTCAGCAATTTAGTCAGTGCTTCCCATGGCTTTAATAAGTGCTGTACCATCTCCTGGCTTGGACATCAGATGCAAGCCCCCACACATGAAAGAAAATGAGAACATTGTTGACAGAAAGTCCATTAGGATTTTAAGGGCAATCAACCATTTCAAGATGCTTTGATCCCCCAACGCAACGTGGTACAGAACAAGAATTTGGGAAAACAAGAAGTACGTATGAGAGCACGGGGTAACGCTGGTTTGCCCAAAATAAGAACTCCCTGCCTTAAACACAAACACAGACGGGCCATCGGTGCCCCCCTCTCCCCCTCACCCCTCCCCCTGGAAAGGGAAGCAGGCCGCGACCCCTCGCTCGCACTTCTCCGGGACGTCAGCAGCCAAGGATACAAAACAAACAGCAGGGCCCCTGTGTGGGAAAAGTGTGGTGTGACTGCGACGGGAGGCAGTAAATTAAGGCATTACATCACCCCCATGGCGTGAGCCTGCCAGGCCGCTACCCTGGGACTAGACACTAAGCCCCATCTACTCATTCTAATTCAAACACCCACACAAGTGTAAATAAGACCTCCTGCTAGCATTCTTTCCCTTATGCAGTGAAACCCACTAAGCGCTGGCAAAGAGGCACTGCGAGGATAGAAGTACATACAAGTATCCAATAACCCACTATCTCAGAATTTTAATAGCAATCATGTGAGCTTGAGCTAACGTAATAATGTTCCAGATTTCCCTCACTGCTGAGAGATCCCTGTGCTTAGTCTCGTCCTTTAAAACGTAACCGACGTCACAAGTCGGTGATTGCTTGCTTTGAATGCCTATTTGTTTCTATTTCGAGGATGCGCAACTGGAGTATGACCCTTTCGCGGGTTGGAGCCGCTGAAAAAGAGAATGTTTCAGGGGAATGTTTCAGGGGAAGGTCTTGTTTTGCCAAAGAGAGTGTTGAATGAAGATGCTGGGTATTTCCTAATGGTCAGTGACACACTGCAATGGCATCCAGATGGATCAATTAGGCCAAATGTGTTCTGACTGCTAGAGGACAGGGAAGCCTATGTGCTCATCTGGAAACCACTGAAAGAGAACTGTGGCGTACAGTTTATGCTTTTGGCTACTGTGTGAAGAGGAAACTATAAAAAACATAAAACTATTGTTCCTGTTTCCTTACAACTCCTTATAATGCGGACAAGAATACATTTCAAGGTAAAGCCATTTTCTAAAGCTATTTCAACCACATTTTGGTTTATGTTGTCAAAGCAGATTTCGTTTTCAATTTACAGTTTATATTTTTTTGCGTTTGTAAACAAATGTTCAGAGCAGTATGGGGAGTTATGTTCAATGATATCTAAAATTCACATCAAATAATATTAAGTGTGTATTTTGATATTCCCTTCGTATCCTTTCCAAAGAGTAGTTTGACAACTCCTGTCAGTGCAAAAGAGCAGCATTACAAAGGTGTATGGCACCCCAACCAGGATGGCTACGTGAAAACAGTCTGACTGTATTCCAGATATATACATTACAGAAAATTTCAGAAGACCTAACTCTCATTTATTAAATGTACACCAGTTTAAGAGTGGTGAGAGTGCACCTCAGTGGTATTCATGGGTGAGATGTTGCCAATGTTACCAATGTAGCAATCACAGATGACGACTCCTACCTTGTGAGTTTCGGTGTTGTCCTGGACCAGTGGGAAAACCCTCTTCTGTCAAACAGAGGAAGACCTGGTCATATTGCACACATGACACTAACCATAAACCAGTCAGTGAAGCAGGAGACAGTGGGTGACCTTAATGCTTTTACTCAGAGGTGGCAAGGGAAGAGTGAAATAGCTGAGCTTTCATTACTTTTCTACCCTCATTTCCTCAAAATGGTGCCTAAACTGCAAGGCAAAGGAGATATATAAGCATAACTCATGCATGTTTTCAAGGAAGCATATCATATACAAGCATATCTTTCAAATGTGTGACTGTTCATTTACAGTAGGCTGTTCAGAATGTTAGTTCATGCTGATATGATGATGCAGTAGACCATATAAAGCTATACTGACCTGTTTGTGTGTGTGTGAGTGAGGGGACGCTCTGTGTGGTGGGACCTAGGGACACCAATACGATAATATTAAATGCCTATAAGAATGGCCGCTCACTAAAAAAGCCAAACTGTAGCGCTGAGTGGATTCTCGATATAAATGTGTGGCTTCTCATGAAGCCAAAATAGTTGTAGAAACTGTATCTTCAAACCTGAATATGATGTATCTGGTCTACTTGCACTTTAATTAAACTGTGACTGCTTGTCTCATGAATTTGTAACTGCAACAATAGCAAAACTTCACTGCTGAGCAAAGAGGCACGAATTAATTACATGGTACGGAAGTGCTCATTGTGTGTTGCAGGCCCTCTGTTGCTTAAGTCATTTTAAATGCAAATACCATTTGAGAGCATCTACTTCCCCTTCTGTTCAGAGAGGCTGAGAATGTGACAACATGTATGCTGGTGCGGTGGGCATGCTCAGTACTGTTCCTCATATCACAACATGTCACTGCTTGGAAGGAAGACCTTGCAATTAGTTTTGAAATTCGCTTCGAGGTAGGTGTGTGTGTGTGTGTGTGTGTGTGTTAAATCCCCATCCTGTTTCACACTTCAGCACTGACTGAGAGGGCAAAACAGCAGCCACCTGGAACACCTTCTGTCCAGATTCCCAGCATGCATGCACACTTGCATTTGCTCTTATCAAACACAGCTAATGCCTTCACAGGAATTATTATTCAATCAGTCTGGAGGTACGCAAGAAACAATATCCTCTCATTATATAAGCACAAATGTATATTTGGCATGCAAATTTTGCTATTGTTCAACTATCTTTATTAATGCTGCTTGCAAATAAAACTCATTAATATGCAAATGCATGCAATCCCCCTACTCCAGATTGTCACATCCACAGGGGGGCAAGAAGCGTGGTGTAGAATCTGTCTGAAGTGCTGCTCCCTCCAGTCACCAAGCTGACAGGAAGTGTGCGCGCAGATGCTGGGGTGTTCTGGTACGGGGGTGGGGGTGGGGCGGGGGGGTGCCGTGTTCTCCTGTTACTCACCCATGTTTACTGTCATCATCAGGAAGTGACCGTGATGAACCCGAGCGCAGCGTTCGACTTCACTCGCTCGGCAGGCAGCTCACCCTGGGAGGGAAACGACACCTTTCAGAGCGATAAACGAGGTTTTTGACAGGTGAAAACGAAGCAGCGTACCTTAAAAAAAAAATAAACCCTTCAACGGTCTCACAAGCTTTTAAATCAAATGCGGTCTACCATTTGGCTGAGTAGACAATTAGACAGTTAAAGGGGTCAAGGTCAACCATTATGATTCGGCTAGTATTGGGTTATTTTCATTCTCACTTACATTTTCAATACGGGATGTTAGCAGAGACAAATAAAATGAGCTAGGCTAAAAGTATTTGCACAATATCATCAATGGTTCAGTCTTTGACTGACTGCACAGTGGCATTCTGAGAATGAGTCTGTCTGCCTCTAGAGAAATTTCAGTCTTTGATGATGGCAGAGCATTTTGCCCTTGAGAGATTATTCGCCCATAATGCAAGGGGGAGCTGGCAGATCGCAACCGAATGCAATAGGTGGAGACCGCAAACCCTTCAAAGGGAGCCACAAAAGTGCAGCGCGATATGGCAGCTCTTTAATAGAGAAAGAGGGGCTGTCACTGCCACAGATGCGGGGATCCACAAATGAATCCTACATGTTGACATATGAAAGAGATAAAACAAAGAGCACAGTTTTCTTTCATTTATAACAGTCCTGCTCCCAGAACAATGCAAATGCCTGCAGTAGACACCGAGCGCAGCAAGGCAATTATAGTTTCTCAAAAGCAAAGTTATTCAAATTTTCTCTTGTGCCTTTCAAATTCTTGTTAGCGAGCTAGCATTGCAGCTCTGACATAAAATGTAAATAAAAAAACTTTACTGCTTTCTGATTTCACTGAAAGCAAAGCCCAGTATTTGTTTGCAAAAAATCTAAAAAAAGATGTGTTTTCGAGCTATAAATTTAATTTCATTGTAAAATCTCATTTTAAAGTATGACACTTGCATAATAAATATGTATTTGGTTATAATCTAGAGAAAATTACACATTGCAGTAAATGGATAATTTTATTTTTGAAGGAAAGACAGCGGCTGTTGTCAAATCAACTGAGCATGCACTGTCACAAATACATGAGTTTGTCTCTATCCAATCTGCACAACTAATTTACCCCTTAACCTAAATACCGTTCCTAGTACTGTTTTCAAAATCAACTTTAGTTATGGAAAGCAGATATCTAAAAGTATCTTTCTGCATGATGACACAGCATTAATGGAACAGAACCAATGAACCATTACTGTCACTGTTTTTTTTAACTACAGCAACAGGAAAATACTTTATAAGGCAAAAAATGTAACCATAACAACACGCATATGCTAACTATTATAAGAAAGTGTAAACATAATCATGTTTTTGTCCTTCTAATGCGAGAAAAATTCTCAAAGTCAAACTGATTTAAACGACGCTGTTAAACAGTGACTCTGTACAGCATTTCACAACCGAAAATGAGAAAGTAGGACCACGCCCATCGACAGATTGGGGCCTGCTGCAGAGTTTCCTCTGTACATCAGTAACGCAGCTGCTCAGAGCTGAAATACGACTCTGGCGGGGCCCTGAAAGCAAGGCTTCTCCCAAAACTCTCTGAGTTTTATTAAGCTGCTTGATTTTAAAATGCGTGTTTGCGCACGTGTCTGTGGGTTTCCCCCAAACAGTCAGCGGGAAAAAATGTCCGGAGATCTCTCGACGCTGCCACAGAGGCTTGCTGAAAGTTTCCAGAGGACATGCCAAAGGGTTCGTCGCCTGCGACAACAAACAGGGCAATAACAGCGCCCCACGGAGGAACACACAAGACAGGGGTTATAGAAGTCCCAAAACTCAGCGAGGGCCGGCTACAGTCACAGCTAAGGACACGTTAGCATGGCCGGCGCTAATCCCTACAGCTGGCGGTACCTTCTCATCTAAGCACAGCTTCACACAGTAATCAGTCTCCACCACCATAGTGTGGTTGTGCATGAAACCATATCTATTTTGAACAAGGAAAAGTATGCAATTTTAGTTGCTGCAGTGCAGCCATTAAACACACTGTGTGTATCATTGATAATGCTTAAGGTACTATCTACTGTAAAGGCCAGCAAACACATCCTTGGCTGGTCCTCCAAAATTTGTCCTTAACTTTGACTAATAACCAAAAGCAATAAAAAGCTTTTTTCCTTCACAAACATTTTGGCGAGTGCAGCAATCTCTAAAACGAAGTTGTCGAACTCAGTTTGTGAAGAAAAGTCATGCAATGCTTGGAAGCCAGCATTAAGGGCAAATGTTGATTGAATACAGGCCCTTTTAAAAGTGTGGCATTTGCATACAAGAGCAGTTCCCAGTATAACTTCAGAGGAGGGTTTTTAACCAACACTGCTTCATTTGGGGTCAACACAGCTAAAACTTAGTTATTAGCCCACAGTGAAAAAAAACTGTGGGGCACCAGCACAGAAACACAATGCGGGACAGGTGGTCTAGCCTGCCGCTTGCCAAATACCACACCAGCGCGGCGAGCGGTCTGGATGCCGCGCGCGCTTTATTTGTTCACCCCGCTGCCTGTGCCAGCGGGGTGGCAGACGAGCCATCTGTCAGATACTCAGCCCGCCGCGCGGACGAGCTCGTCTTCGACAGATCACCGGTCCGACGCTCAAAGCTATTCTTGGCAGGCGCGCACTGAGACGGACCCGTTCATCGTACATCAGACCGTATCGCGTTGCGCTGGCTGCTCGTAGCCCTTCGTTCCCTGTGAAAACGTGGCCTGACAGGGTCACCCAAAGCCAATGAAACACACAGCCATTATTAATATTAATTCATAAATTAATCACAAACTACTAATTCTCTTAAGGGAGAAACAAGAAATGACAATGTGCTGTTTGCGTCAGCCATGTCCACGAGGCCCAAGTATTTCAGGTTTTAAAATAAACACCCTGTAATTACAGCTACAACCAAAAGAGAAAATACTCTGAATGTGAAGATTTATGAAGCTCATTTTTCTAAACAGAGTGCTTTTCAAGGTAATTCAGCAGCTTTAATTTCAGCTGATATACCCCAAAGACACAGTACCAACAATCTACCATTTACAGGCATTTCTATCTCCATTCCGGAGAGATAAGTACCTACCATGGTTCAAATATCACCAACAAGCGCATAAAGATATATCATTACTAGTTATAATTATCAGTCCATCAGGCCTTGACTTGAACACCCAAACGGTCTCTGCTTGGCAATCTGAACAACGCATTGCCCACTTGTTGCAAGAGAATTTACTTCAGGATATCAGTGAAGAATTTACCTTGAACTAGTTTCCAACTATGCCCAAACAACCACCATGCATGCAAGTAATTATTTTAAAATTAAACATATTTGGTTTGGTTTTCTGATTTAGTAGAAAGCTAAAAAGAACTTTAGACACAGTATCACTCTCACTCAGGAGAGAGAAGCCTGCATGCAGCTGCGGCTCTTTAGAGTATGACCTCATGTTTAGATTAAACCTTGGACCCTCGGGGGAAAGGTCCTGACGTCACTCCTTCAGCAGAGGAAAATGCTACGTTTGAAATGAAACCATGGAAACAACAGCAAATTAGATCAAATAACATGTTGCACACAGAGTTGCAATATCTGTCTCAGATGATTCTACTTAGCAGGCTTCCACAGAATATTTGAAAAAGCGCAGAACTACAACAGTATACGCCCACTCATGAACATGTGCGTGTGCAGACATGCACGCACATCCACACATGCACACACACCCACAAACAATCACACACAAACTGACTTTACAGTAGAGTAGATCACATCCACTTCTGGCACCAGACCATTCCACCAGTGTATATGGTTGTTCCCTAAGTATGTTTTGTTTTGTGGTCGTGTGACGAGAAAGACAACAGAAAAAACAAAACACAGAAAGGCCATTCAGTCTTGAAATGTTACAATGCTGCATAGAGTTTACACATGAGACAGCCAGCACAACTGGAGTACAGATTGTAGCCACAATTCCAAACTACCCAGGAAATGTGGACAGAGGGCATAGAGGCCACTTCTCAGAGGCTACGCTAAAGGAGAGAGGGTCAGGGTGTAAGCGGGGAGGCCCGCTGAGTCCAGAGGAGACCGCACAATGCTTCTGAGCCAATCAAAGAAGAGGAGAATGGTCATAGAGAGAACAACACTGTGTGGCTCTGCACTGGGGACTTGTGCATCAGGCAGTGCTGACAGAGTGCAGTTGTGATGACAGCATTATATGACATATGACATGGGCAAAGTATGACTGATACACTGGCATTACAGGTCCAAGACACTACAGTTAGCCATTTTACTCAACGCAGTCGATGACTAAGACAGCAGCGATGAATTCATGCTGCATCGAATCCACCTGCCTACCAAGCCATCTGGGCTCGGCTGCAACTCAGCAATTTCATCATCGATGTGTTTACAAACATGCTTATCTCGGCTGCAACAGCGGTGTTATCTAACATCCTGCCCATGCTGAAGAACACTGGGTTCACTCCAGGCTTGATTACCCAGCACTAGAGCACACTAATATACCCAACAGTCAGAAGCACAGACAAATGAAATATGCTGCCAATGATATGATGCAGTATTGTGTGCTTGACAGTGAGCTTCAAATGAAAACGCCAGACCTGTCTGAGCATGAATGACTCCTACTGCCACCACTGACTGCCCTGTGGCCATTCCGGATGAACCAGGGGTTATAATGACTCTTTCTGGGAAGTGAGACAAGATCTCATCCTATCTGGAAGTCCACAGGGATGGCAGGCATTGACCTCAGCACTGACACAGACACCGTACCACGGGAGCGGTGGGACCCCCTCCATTCCCCCCCCTGCTCACGAACCAAGACCTTGACATCAGGGAGCATCTGTTGGTGCTGCTGCTAGAAGCCCATAGATAACGTGTGCCTACACATGTTCTTCCAAACCCTATAGCTAGATCAGCTGAGGGGACCAAATAGCCTAGCGCTAGTTGACTCTTCAGTAGCAAAGGAGATCTGACTGATGCATATTTTGCAACACTGAAAATGTATCTATCTTCTTCATCAGCCACTTCGTGGTATTTCCTTCACACTGAAGGGTGATTTTCCCAGGGTTAAAAACAGTTGCGTTCCTGAATTAGTGGTGTCTTCTGCACTGCCACCGGCTGTCGCCACACATTTTCCATTACCCCCGATCGCCCAGCTTATTGTGGTTTCTGTTTTCTTTTTCAGTTTTCCTTTTCAACCCTACTGGAATAGGTGTCTACCAACAGACTCTACCCACAATGGTGTGCTCTGTATGATCCTGGTACAGATATCTACCACTTCTTACTGTATGAATGGCCTTCAAATTTTCTTCACACAACATTTAATGTAAGCTGGATTGTTTTACAATACCTGTCCTAGTCACCTGAGGCGTCGCAACACAACTGGTGAAAAAATAGATACAAATGTACGTTAATTTCATTTTGAAATGTCTGAATACTCTCACAAAATATTTGGTACAAATTTCTCTACTGCTTGGAAGAGACCTTGGCTAAGCTCTTTAATGTAACAACAGTCAATAGCCAATAATATTCAATTTCATACACAGATACTACATTAATTTAACCAAATTTGTGCATATTTATCAATTAAATTAATTAGGAACTGGAGAAATCTTCAGGGGTTATTTTTTGTGAATACTGTCTTCAAATGTGTGCTATGATTTATTACACAGAAAGCTTGGACTGTATGCAGTTTCTCTACAATATTTACATTGAGTTAAGCTATGCGTGGTTCTGGCTTTGATTTAAAACAGCACTAAGTAATTCAGCCAGTAACAGATTCATATCTACCGTAGATAAAGTTGTGCCTTCTCCAGAACAACTCCCATGGCTTGATTAATAAGAGAATTTAATAACCTTTGGATTGATGACCTGAACGAACTCAAACAGACTCAAAGGCCTTAATGATTTTCAAAAATGCTTTTCTTTAAATTCCACAGAGTCCGCCTTTACTTTTCTGATTTGTGCTTCAACACAATCCTGCTGCAGGAAAATGTAGTGGCCAAGATTCTGCCCCATTCTCCAAACTGCTAAAGGCTTACAACAGACCCAGGGTAATGTGGTCCAATGCTGCATAGAGGCTTCATGCAGCAGTCTATTGATTCTGAGTCATTTCAACTTTTGACCTAGATTATACTGTCTGGTAAGTGGGTGTTCAGTCCTCACACTCAGAGGAGAGATATAAAATGTGTGGCGCTTCCATGGTTTTAGAACAGCTGCAGGAGTTACACACACAATGAAGCGAACAACCATCACCATGGAGACCAGCCTCTCAGCCATCGGTCTCATGACTGTTCCGTCATTTTCCCTTACAAAACAGGCCACGGCTATGGGTATTTTTCTTCATATGTGTTATAGAGGGTCAATTCAATGATGCTTTTCAGTGATTTCTGAGTGTAAAAAGCTCAGTCTGACCCTCAGTTTTTACAGTTTTACAAAATCACAGAAAGTCACCTCGGAATAGGGGATAAAGACTGATGATTGGCCTTGGCGAATGAATAACTTAAATATCATCAATATTTTCCATGGGTGATATTTATCCTATGGGGAGTAAGTGGTGATTGTTCATTGGG
Organism: Anguilla anguilla; assembly: GCF_013347855.1. NCBI lineage: Eukaryota > Metazoa > Chordata > Actinopteri > Anguilliformes > Anguillidae > Anguilla > Anguilla anguilla. The sequence goes on along the minus strand of NC_049204.1, from coordinate 17,422,287 downwards.
TCATATGATTGGAACTGATAATGGTCGGTCAGGGTGCTGCTTTAGAAAAATTAAACATAACTATTATCATTACCAAGGTTTTCAACTAATAAGGGCCAACCATGGCAATAACAAAGAATTCTTCCACAGTTAGCAATGAAATTGCTAATGACCTTGATGTTGGGAAAGTCCCTTTCCTGTGTTCCACCATCATAAGGCCTTTGAAGACTGCATTGCAAATTTGGACTCCAACTGCAACTCCATCCAGAAAGCGTGCCTAAACTGTATAACTAACATTTTAGTGCAACATTAATCTAAACAAACTGACCTGCAAAGTATAACAAAAAAATCTGTGAAAAGCGCAATAAACTTTGATGTCATAGGACTTCCTTGATTATTTTCCACCAAAGTACAGATCAAGCCGTTGTTCCAATCTATCATTGACATTTAGTACAGTCCAACCTCACTATCAGCAGCACCGGGATAGTATCACTTCCATCACAGTATGGAAGTTAAGTCTGTCTGTCCAACTTTACCACAAAGTCAGTGTACTAAGTGACCACATCCAGGAGATTTTCCCACTATGAGGGCAAATATCTGATTTTGTTCGCTGCATAGATGCCTATAAGTGAGCTAAACTCACACAGTGACTCTTGTGCCAAGGACAAGACCGCTGTTACAATTTTAATTGTCCGATGAATGCGGCCAAAATGACCTGAAGTGATCTGGGGAGACCGGGATCATTTAATACATGTCTCACAGCAACCAACACAAAGTCAACAAACAAGCTGACTGACATGCACACCACTGAGATGAAGGACTTGGGCTTATATCCTGCAATATCACACCCTGTGGGTAATCATGAAACTGTAAAGAATGCTGCTCTCTACTCTGGCAATGTTACCACATGACAGTATGGTACAGGTTCCCCCTGGAGCAACTCGATGTGGTAAATCCTGAAATGTCAGCTTATATAGGAACAGAAAAACTGTAAATCAGCATTATAATTTTGACTGTTCACCAAAAGCAATATATTAATCTAATTAACTGGCTGTCCTAATGGCACATTTCTGTAGGGAAATACGACAGAGTGTAACTAACTTTGAAAAGCATTCACGTAAAGACTACTTTTTTATGATGAATAGCAAAAAAAGATGACTAACTTTGCAAAACATGGCAAAATGAACCGAAAACCTGGCTGCTTAATGTTTCTAGACCAAAGATACATAAAAAGAGGCACAAACAAAAGAATAACATAATGCATGCATAGACAGACAGGTTATTGCTTGTGTTTGCTGAAATTTAATGCAACGTTAACAAACATGCAGTGCACCTCACCGCTCAATACAGAAATTCCCGCCTTTAAAATAGCAAAAACAGTTAGGCATATATTCATCTAATTTTGAAGGCACATGTTATACTGTATAAGCTACAGCCGATCAATAGAAAACAGCATGGAGCCATTAAACACTTGTGGCTCACGGAGGTATTTGTTCGTCCATGGAAAGAAACGCAAATATTGATTTCATAAGATTACAAGTCTGTACAAGCCACACATCGATTTCATTCACGGACTAATAGTACAGTATATAATAACTACACAGATACCAAAAATATAAACCACCTGGGTGAGTGTATGCACTGTTGCAATAACGTCAAATATCAAATGTCCTATTGTATATGAATTATGCCAACTGCGCATACGTTATTATTACCAGAGGTCACGACATATGAATATGTGGTTCATGTCGGGGAAACTACCGTAGCCAAGGATTTGCGTGACTTTTCAGCAAGGAGAAAATTATGAATATAGTCTAATTTTAATTAATCAAAAGCACAACTGCTTCCAACAAAAGATAAATAAACGTCTTACAAAAATAAAATCACAAATAAAATTGGGATTATAGTCGCTTGCATAATAGATGAAAGCGCGACAGACCATATGCACATCAACTGTAGTTAACTTCAAGTCAACATGACAAAACATGACAATCATGCTAGTTTTTACTTCTTTACATGGGATAGATATTGAAAGACAGACCTGACTGCAATCAGCCATTCACTTAATTGGAAATGCGAATCATATAGTCTGCAAAACTGCATTTTACTAAATTTCCAGTTGGAGTTACAGCGATTCAGTAGGACAACCTTCATGATTAACAATAAACGGCTTTTGTCCGCAAATTATTTTGCACACGAACTTACCTGGTTACCTGCATAACTTCATCGTCTGTCAACCGCTTTCTTGATAAATTACTGAAATGTTAGACAAATCTATTCAAAAACAGCAAATAAATGTGAATGAGGGAATTATGGAAAATCCCACGATTGTTTCTCCAGCGAGTCTTTTCTGACACTGGTATCCGGAAACTGATATACTGTAAGAGCTCACGAATGAACTACTGGCAGGCGTAAAATTAACAGTAACAGTCGATTATATCCATTCATGCAAAAACATTCTGCATACAATGTCTTCTCCAGAGAATATTTGTAATCCAAATTGACCAATAAATGGCCTGTGGACCCTGCAAAGTGAGTGCTACTAAGTCTCACTTCGAGTAAAGTTTCTTCTCTTTTCTGTTGCTTCGCTTCGTTAAACACTCGTGAACTGCGAGTGTTTCCACTGAACACTGGCTCTGATGTCAGAAATAACGTGAGCTCCAGGAAATGATGACGGGCTTAGGGGCAATGTTTGGACCTCTCCACCACTGCGCGAGAACTGCTGCCCTCCGCTGGATGTGAGTGCGTTGTGCGGGAGACGACCACAGCTTGGAAATGCATTTTCTGTGAAACATTGTAACAGTAGGTATTTAACTATGTGTATTTAAAACAAATGGCAATGGTAATTTGAAGATCTTCCTCCTACTATTAACCAACCAGCTGGACAGTGATGAAGTTTGAGGTTGATGCTGTTGAAGAGTTGTGTAGTTATGAGCTAGCTACAACTATTAGTTGGCCTCAACTATTTATTTATTTATTTATTTATTTATTTATTTATTTATTTATTTATTTATTTATTTATTTATTTATGTATTTATTTATTTATTTATTTATTTATTTATTTATTTATTTATTTATTTCACCAGGAAGAAATATTGACAATGTTCAAACAACGTATCAGTTAAAACACTGTAACAACACAACAATAGACAATAGATAACAATATGAAGAAGAGAGAGAAAAAACAACTGAGAAACCAGGCATCCTAACATTTAAAACTATTTCAGTCTTGTGCACAGTGATTGGTGCAATAGCTTGAAAGACACCCAGGGATGTGATGGTAGCTAGTTTAAACTGATTCTGTACTTCAGTCGAGTGCAATGGTGCACAATAGGTCTGTACAAACCCTAGGAACATTTAAAGGCAATCATTTGGTGAATTAAAGATGAAAGCTAGCACTGAGAGGAGGGGATTGGGAGTCTGAGTTAGAACCGCTTTATAAATAAAAACATACCAGTGTTGCTGACTGCAACCATTTCTTAAAGAGTACAGTGATGTGTAAGAGACTGGGTCATTATTGTTTTGACATACAACATGGACATCAGGTGATTACATTTCTGACAATGCTGTAGTGTTTTGCAATCTCATTGCAAACCAGTGCATATGTAGTTTGAGCAACCTGATCTTCTGGCTGAGTTGGTTCAGCACTCTTCTAACGTTTTGGCTTAAAGTTTTTGAAACTAATTTATTAAAACACCTTTTTTATACTTTGTCAGCAAGCTTAATGTTTAATTGAATATTTCCAGTTAAAATATTGCATATCACCAGACCCCTGAAGGTATCCCGAATCCCTACAGGTTTATGCTCAGTACTTAATCCAGAATAAGGCAAAGCACAAGTCCAAGACCACCCAGAAAGATATGATATGACATCATGGCTAACCCCTTCCAGTGGATAAATGACATCATCACAGAGGTGTGAACACAGATGTCCTACTAAAGACAGGATCTGTGGGAAAGAGAATGGAGGACTATTCAGTTTGCCCTCAGTGCGACACACCCAATTTATTAAATTCAAGTTGATCTGAAAAGCAAACAATACTGTAATTATCTATGCTTTATCACCCAGGAAACCAAAACCAAAAAGGACACAGAAAGAGGTATCCAAAGAGGAAAGGAATAATTAAAACTGCTAAATCCTACATAATATCATACTATATATGAATAGAGGGTTGATGTTTTAATGGTAAAGCACATTTAAGGAGAAGTAATTTATATTTTCAAGCTCTCACTTAAGCAATAGGACCCCCCCCCCCCCCCCCCCCCCAAAAAAAAAAAGAGGCAGTCATCTTATTTTCTCTGAAATAATATACCTGAAAGAGGCACCCCATAATTAGCATATCTGAAACTAAACAAAACGTTTAGCTTTTTGCAGTTTTGCAGTACAGTTATGATTTATCAGGGGAAACTAAATCTGATAAAGAGGCTGAACAAGATCTTACCCTTTCTATCCATGCTCCAGCTGACCAGGCCAAAAATGAGAAAAATGCATTATGGCTGAGGAGGAAGAGAAAATGGCACCTCTGTGAATCATCGCAGTATCATATTTTGTTGTTGGAATGGTTTAGATACAATGGTATGACACACTGGGGATGGCCCTTGTCTTTCCTGAGCAGCAAATAGACTTAAAGTTGTCTGCTGAATGTATTTTTGTGGCATACACAGTACTATAATCGTGATATATATAATATGTATGAATTACTTGTATCGTTTTGTCAGTAGGCCATATTGCCACATGATCTTGATAAAATTATTATTATTGCGTATTATTTCGCATAAATGTTCCAATTGTTGTCAAAGCCAGCCTTTAAATAATTGACATGTAAGCAGACCAATCACAATCGGGGTTACAACAGTCAGTTCCGGGATTTCACAACCGTTTCTGTCTCAGTTGTTATGTGTCAAAGTTCAGTAGATGCAACCAATAGAAAGTAACAAAATATAGAACGAAAGGGATAAAAGCGACAGCTGCAAACATCGGTTTGATGTGAGACCTTTGAATCATATTTGCGACTTCCGGTTTTGTCTTTCAAGACGTCCAGATCCTGCTAACTGTACCACTAGACAATGCACAGGTTAAAGATTGTTTTTGGACATCTGTCTCTACCTAAAGCTCAGTATTTACACAGCGGTACGTCTCTGATAAGTTCCGAATGTAGCGCTCTGTCGCCGACGAGTGCAGATGATATTGTTGTGGTCCACGGTGTGAGAACTGCAATCAGCAAAGCTAAAAGAGGGGCGTTTAAGGTGAGTTCACTTTAAAATGCCCTACACTGAAAAATCTTATGTGATCTTATTTTATCAATTGGCATGTGCCAGGATATAATTCAATGGCTTGCTTCCAGTGGAAAACAAGTACCCATCAGATTGTAGCTGCAAAATTGCTGGGCATTGTTTCTATCTGCGCAAGTCTCCGTTTTCATATTCACTGTTGCAACATGTTAGTTGTTTTACGGTTGTCAAATTTCTACTGTTACAAGTTTCATAATACATATCAGTCAGCTTCTTACCTATGTGGAATAACACGGTGTCCTAGCATTGTTTTCTATCAGATCAACTTGTAGTTCTTTCTGTGGACACTAGAAGGCCTGATTCTGGGCATTGGGGGGTTTTAACGGTGTTTTCACACAAACTCTTAGGAGCACTGGGCGATTTTAAGAGGGTGTTTACACAAAGTCTGAGGAGAATTTGTTAGCTTTCTCACTATTCCCTCTGCAATTTAGTCACTTGTACTTGAACTGATCAAGTGTAAGTAATCCTAAAGAAACAGGGACCCTTTAGGAGCATAATTGCAGTGTATATGTATTTCCAATGAGACATTTTCCTGCAGGACACCACCCCTGATGAGCTGCTGAGTGCTGTGATGTCAGCAGTGCTGAAAGACGTGGGGCTGCCACCAGACAAACTGGGGGACATCTGCGTTGGTTAGTCAGTGGACACACCAGAGCCTTGCTGCTACAGCCGCTACAGCTTTGCTATGAAAACCCTGGCCCCTGTCATTCAGAGCTTTTAAATATTTATCACTCATGGTGCAGACATACATATGCTTGGCTGACCTGTAATATCAGACATGAATGAAATGTGTCAAAATGCCATAGGGGGTTTTATTAGTTTATTTAATCAATTTTAGCTTCCTTGCCCCTATGTGAAAAATTATTTGTTCCACTCTGCCCCCTACAGGTAATGTTCTGCAGCCTGGGGCAGGGGCTCTTATGGCCAGAGTGGCTCAGTTTCTCAGGTGAGTGATTCTTCTGTTCTCTCACAAAATGGGCCCTGCGGTTGCCAGTCTATACTCTGTGCTGAATTTGTGGTGCAGGACAGTGCTGTAACTGGTGTTTTTTCCTCGGCAGCGGGTTCCCAGAGTCAGTGCCTCTCTACACGGTGAACAGAATGTGCTCCTCTGGGCTTCAGGCCCTTTTAAACATTGCAGGTGAGGGCCAAAGTGCACTGCCTCTCACAGAAAGTGATTGAAGATACAATGCGTGCTTTCTGTTTCCATGTATAAGCAGTTGTGCTTTATTACATTTGTAAGAGATGACCTGAATGATTTAAAACATTAATCTATTTTCCTTGTTGTTTTTTTTTTTTGTGCCCGTATATAGTATTTTACAGCTATATTTATTCATATTTCTAGGGTAATCACTTAAATTTAGGATTCATGTGTTGCTATGGTTTTCATTGTACTGGCATGATTTCTTATTTGTGACAACACAAATAGCAGTAGCCCCACATCCTTCAAAGGAACTTTGTGTAATGAATATTTTACTATGAAAGCATGCTTCCCCTCTGAAAGTGACTTTCCATCTCAGGTGGCATCAGAAATGGATCTTATGACATGGGTCTTGCATGTGGGTGAGTAGCTGCATTTTCTGAACATACAAACAGTCGTTTAAATGCTGTAGGACAGGGACATGAGTAATGTGATTGTTGTCAGTTTGTGTATGTATATGTTGTTGTTTGGGTCAAACATGTATCATAACCAATTGAGACAAATCAACTCAAGATGGCCGCATCTGACCTCTGCACGCGTTACGCTCTCCCAGTGAAACTCCTCGCTGTCGGGTGAAAAGAAGCGGCTGGCGACTCCATGTGTATCGGAGGAGGCATGTGGCAGTCTACACCCTGCCTAGACCAACAGAGTATAGCGCATCGACCAGGATCGTGATACACACGGGGCATTCGTATAACGACTAAATTGGGGAGAAAATGGGAGAAAAGTGGCAAAAGAGAAAAGATGACCGCATCTCTAATCCGTGGAGCCGTCTGCTCAGAGTTGGCAGTGTTAACGATGCTGTGTCTTCGCTTCAGCCAGCCTCTCTGTTCTGTGTGTTTCAGAGTGGAGAGCATGACCCTGCGCTCCGTAGGGAACCCCGGTGATGTCAGCTCCAGGCTGATGGACAATGAGAAGGCCCGGGACTGTATCATTCCCATGGGGTAAGGCATTGATTGCTTGCACTTAATTTCTCATGTCAATGTTTCAGTGCGTTATGAAGGCTTTTCTTGAATTTTGGCTGCAGTACAAATAAAATTATTTGCCCTGCTTGAGTCAAAATGACTTTAGTTCAATCTGAACTCTTACAGCATTGTCCCTTAAATATACAGGTAGAGAACAAAAAAATTAAGCACAGCAGTTTCTAACCAGAAAGGGTTCTGATGTTTGTGTAATAGTGCATATTCCTAACATGGATTGTCTACACTCATATCCTTAGAAGACAAGGCTGATGTAAATTGCTACTTGGTAATACTGAATGATAATTTTTATCCTATGTTAAAGGATTTCTTTTCTCCAGAAAGGGATGTCTTTCAAGATGACAGTTCCCTTGTCCACGGAGCATGTTAGTCAGTGGTGTGAGGAACGAGACACTGACCTTATCCGCATGTCATGATCTTCTCTGTCACCCGATCTGAACCCAGTTAATCATTTATGGAATGTTCTGGAATGTTGCCTGACGGTGTTTTTCACTTCCATCAACTTTATGACAGTTGATTGATTTTCTTGTCTGAGAGTGGTATCGTATTGCTCCTGCCAAAAAGCAGTCCACTACAGGCCATCTTGGCCACAGGTGGTGGCCCAACACCCTATTAAGTGATTTTACATAGGCGTTTTCATATTTTGTTCCCTGCCTGTGTGTACCAGAATTTTTTAGACAAACTGAATTCTAATTAACTGTTTGCTGTCGGCTCACAGTGAATGACTTCAGAGAGAAAGCATGCCTGTTGTTCTTGTGACCTTCACCTGGCATTCCTGCTGCAGACTTGTTCCTCACTATGATACTTGTTGTCCTTTGGCATGCTTCCATTTGATAGAACAAGCCTGACAGAAAAGACTGTCAATTTATGGTTTACATAGCATGGGAAGCTCAGAGGTTGCAGCGGCGCCGCAGTTAGCCTTCTCCGAACACCGTGCATCACTTCCTGTCCCCATGTGTTTCAGAATCACCTCAGAGAACGTGGCTGAGAGATTTGGAATCTCCCGGGAGAAGCAGGACGCCTTTGCTCTGAGCTCACAGCAGAAGTATTTCTACCGTCTGAACGTAGCAAACAGGACGGGGAGGGAAAGCGGTTTTCACAGTTTGATTGTTTCTCTGAAAATTTGTTTAGTTGGGGAACTGTTTCATGTGGCTTTCCCATTTTTTGTAAAATGCAGTACTTTGACAGACTGACACTTTTTTCTCTGTTTAAAATGCATTATTTTACATACAACCCATTTGAGATTTTTTTGCACTTCGAGATGCCATATTTTGATTAATGAAATCCTTTAGTCTCCATTTCATCCATTGTAATATATAAATCGGCACACTGATGTTTGGGCCCATTTGCATGCTTTATTCAGAGGTTTCTCCCACTATGCAGTCAAAGGTGTGTAACACCTGTAGAGGGGCTTGTCCTCTAATGTTACAGAGCAAGCAGGGCTCAGAAGCTGGGCCTGTTTGATCAGGAGATCGTTCCGGTCACCACCAAGTTCGTGGGCGAGGACGGGACGGAGCGCACCATCACAGTTGCCAAGGACGACGGAATCCGGGCGGGCACATCACTGGAGGGGCTGAGCAAACTCAGACCGGCCTTCAAACCAGATGGGAGCACCACTGCAGGTGTGTGTGTGTGTGTGTGTGTGTGTGTGTGTGTGTGCGTGCGTGCGTGTGCGTATGTGTCTTTGTTTCTGTCTCTGTAAACATCAGCATGTTCACATTACTGCTCACATGTCAACTGCATCATTACAGGACTTGCGGATCAATTAAATATGGAATTGATACTGGTGGGCTGGTAAAAAAAATAAATAAATAAATAAAAAAAGTTGTTGCACTACACAAAGTTCTGTTTGGATGAACCGTCTTCCCTTTCCTTAATTGTTCTCTAGCTTTTTTTATTGTTGAGTTCTTGTGTTTTTGAAACCTTCTGAAGTGGTGTTGAGCACAACATGAGGCTGCGATGGCCCAGTCCATGGAGATGGGCTCACACCGCTGTTTGGTCCCCGTAGGCAACGCCAGCCAGGTGAGTGACGGGGCGGCGGCCGTGCTGGTGGGGCGGCGGTCTGCGGTGGAGGCCCTAGGTCTGCCCGTTTGGGGGATCCTGAGGGCGAGCGCTGTGGTCGGAGTGCCCGCGGACGTGATGGGCATCGGACCGGCCTATGCCATCCCTGCAGCTCTGCAGAAGGCCGGTGAGTGCCCACATCAGGCTCACATACACTGGCAGATATATATGAAGAACTGCAACAACAGGTTTTTTTTTGTAGTTGGGAACCAAATGTGGGACTATTTTACCTTGAAGAAATGTAAAAGCATTTATTTTAAAGGGTTTGCTGTCACATTACCAACTCATTAATAGCTTAATTGAAAATTGACTGGCCCGACAGGCAGTTCCTCTCTAATTAACTTGGACAACCGTAGGGTTGTGTTAAGAGTTATGGTACCTAAGGTTGCCACCAGCATCCATGCTTTCACTGATGTGCATTACGCTGAAACTTTTCCATCTTTAGCCTAATCTTTAATAAAAAACTTTCACTGTTGACCTTCTATGAATGCGGTTGCTGTCAGGAAATAAATCTTCCCTCTTTTAGGTCTGACTGTTGCCGATATTGACGTCTTTGAAATCAACGAGGCCTTTGCTAGTCAGGTCAGTCGTCCGTTTCTCTGCATCTCCAAATCTTGTAATTTGCAGAACCGGATTTATAGCGGTAATAACGGGATTGTTTGTCATTCAGACAGTGAGATCGGTCTGTGCGCTTGAATTTATGGTAGGCCGTGTACTGCGTGGAGAAGCTGGGCATACCCTTGGAAAAAGTCAACCCCAACGGAGGAGCCATCGCCCTGGGCCACCCGCTGGGCTGTACCGGGGCTCGACAGGTCGTCACTCTGCTCAGCGAACTCCAGCGCAGGGGCAAGAGGTGAGGTCGCCTCACACGCCCGCACAAACAAACCAATGAACGATGGGCTGGGCACGTAATGGGCGGAGTCAGGACCATGAAACAAGGTATCATAATTGACATAGTGCTTGGTTATTGTTTGTTATCAAAGCTGCACCTTTCCATGGTTCTCATATAATTCTTTAGTGCTCAAAAGAAATATTAAATTTAATTGCGTTGATAGTCTAATCAGGTTTGTGTTCCTTTGGCGAGTTCAAACGTGTGTCTTGCAGGGCGTATGGCGTGGTGTCAATGTGCATTGGAACAGGGATGGGAGCTGCTGCAGTTTTTGAATATCCTGGAAAGTAGTCCTGGAGTGGTGTGTGAATGGTCTTAACCAGACCTTTTGGTCAAAACACTGAAGGACCCTAAAACACTGATTGTCAGTGGGCTTGAAGCAGAACAGACTGCTGTACTAATGCAATAAAATGCTAAATACCCCAGCCACTATTCCTTTATCATGTCTAATAAAAGATATAAGCACCTTACTAGTTCTGTTACAGTTTTTAAGTTATGTTTGAAAAGCAAAAATTTGTTATACTAAAATTACGATTAGTAATGCAACATTTTGAAAGTGATATTGATATCTTCCGTAAATATCGATCACCAGAATATTTCAATCAATTAATCAATCAATCAATCTATCTATCTACATAGTGCATTTCACAACAATTGTCACAATACGCTTCACATACAACCCTGGCCTAAACCCCCACAGGAGCATGCCTAAAGCAACAGTGCCTAGTAAAACTCCCTGTGGCAGATGGCAAGAAACCTCGGAAGGAACCAGGCTCAAGGGGGAGACCCATCCTGCTCTGGTCAGCTCAGGGTTTAGATTGTTGACCAACATGGTCAGTCAGTCAATGTTTACGTCAGCCAAATTGGTGGCAACTAAACAAAATTCCTGAGGTAGCGGCTCAGATGATGGGCGGGGCCATAATACAATATTTGAGTTGATATATGCTATGTGATATAGGATATGATAGGTGATGTATGTCCAGATATTGAGGTGATCGCTGTTTTTCTGCTCTTCTCAAATTGCAACTCTCAAACTGTTAAGATCGGTTAGTTATAAGCTGCTTTATAAATATTTGATATAATTGCATTGCATTTTTCATACAATCTGATCATTTGTTGCACTTCTGTCTTTTTAAAAGACTTTTCCAAAGATCAGTTCTTATGAATCTGCTGATACTGCTCTTCTAATGTATAGAGTGAATGGCTAGTTTTTCAGAACCAGGGGGAACACTGATGATTCCTTGTAAATGCAAATGTCTAATTTGTGTAATTTATCCATGGAGTGGCTGCTCAACCTTCTACAATTGTGGATTTATATGACTATTTTCTTTAAAAATGACAATTCATTAAATGATACTTTTCACACTTGTGAACCATATTCCGACTATTCCTTTCCTTTTGGCCTATGGTTTTTGAGGGCTTTCCAGTCTTTGAGATTATACAGTTGCATAGATCTTTGGTTTTTATGATCAGAATGGTGCATTTTCAAATTTCAGGTCACTTTAAATCCCTAATGTGTTGCAGTGCGTGAAAAAATATTTTCATACTTCTTGATTTTCTATTTAATTGCATATATGTCTCACACTGACTGGTTTCAGATCTTTAGACAAAATTTATAATATTAGGCAAAGGGAACATGAGCAAATACAAAAAATACACATATTTGATAACGGACAATTAGGAACATAAATTATGTACATGGTTTCCAACGGGTAAACAGAGAAGGTAATTGTTTTACATAGTACATTATTGTAAATCTTCCCTATCCCTTGTATCTCAATTTTTTTAAGCAGATCTCCTGGTTATTTCTTCGTTCATGCTGTACATAGCTAGCTATGCACTGCATGATCTGGTGCAGTAGGTCTAGGCAACGACCAGCAGTGATACAAATCTCTCATCGAAGGAGCCCTTCCCCTGGACCTGCAGCAAGATTGGTGACTCTCCCAGAATCCCTTGCACTGTGATGGAGGCTCTGGCCTCGCCTTGTTCACTGCGGGAAGTACAATTGCAACGTGTGATATACCACAATGTTAAAGTTAATAATAGATAGCATAGTAAATAATTCTTGTGGAATTACTTGCTTTCAAATTATAGGTATTAATATGCCCTAGCAAGGCTTTTAGTACACGTAGTGTCCTTTCACATGGAAAGGATACAATACTTGCATGCATCATAAACGAAACAACAGACAGTAAATTGACTGCCTCTGTCATTTGATGGTGATGGAAGCATGGCAGCCGATGATATTCTCATAAAAAATATTATAGGCAACCTTAAAATGAGCACAATTTCATTTGCTGTCAGCAGTTCAACAATATATCATCAAACCATGCGTGCGCACAAAAGGTCTTTATTCATGCATTTTGGGCCTATTTATCACATTTAATTTGGCTGGAACTTACAGTAGCAATATCTTTGAAGGTTACTTTGTTTATCTCCATCTGAGACATATTGCTGGAAAGACCTTTGCCTGGTGCTTCTAAAGTGGTGTAACTCACCTGGCTGTGAAGCTGATCTGTAGAGGCTGCCTGTAGGGGGCGACAGAGTGCTCCAGAACTCCAGAGACAGGGGTCACTGTGAATTGGCCAGCCTGTTCATGCGCATCTGCAAAGAGAGGATGGGAATGTGTCTGCTCTCAGCTGGAAGGTCAGTATGCTCCTGAACAGTTGTTTACATTGGCAGGAAAGGGGGAACGCTAAAATAAAATAATCGCTCTCCCTTTGGTCTCAGTAGGTACATTAAGGGAGTAATGGAATGATGGGAAACTGCAGTGTATGGGCTCAAGGGGCACTTATTCCAAATACACTGTCTCGCAATGGCTCTTGCAAGAGACCAATCAGCTTACAGTATAATCATTTGTGATGTCAGCTGCCAATAATATTTCCTCCTCAGTGTTCCCAAAGGCCTCTCATTTCCCATTTCCACTGTTCAACAGTTTGAATGTGATATATCTGAACACAAACTGACTACATAAAGAAACTCCCACTGGCAGAAGAAGCTTTGAAGAGTTGAGAAGGGAGGAGATCTGTAGTGTACATAATTTTTTGAATTAAAGAAATAAGACATGCATATGTGTGAATTAATTTAAATTGGAATATAGTACTTCTGAAAGAAACATTCCCCACTTCCCCCAAGGACTTTTCTCCCTCCAAATTTTTGCCACGGTCATTAATTTAAAATTATACCATCTCATTCTCCCTGGAATATGTCTATTTTCAGCACAGCTCTCAGTATTTGTACAAAGACGCTTCAGATCACCAAATAGCAGTGGTAAAATGTATGAAGTGAATCTAATTAGCAACGAGAGACTTCATGAAAGATATCTATTAGATCTGCCAGACAAAGCAAAAAATGGATGTTTAAACCTAATTGACAATAATGGGTTAATATTTCATCCCAGATATTCCTTTTATTAGGGGTCCAAGCAGCGAAGCTGGTGGAACCCTATTGTATCTGTTAGGATTATTAGGGGTCCAAGCAGCGAAGCTGGTGGAACCCTATTGTATCTGTTAGGATTATTCTTATTATTATTTTTCTCCGCTAAAAGTGTCTGAAGCTCAGCAACCATAAGTCCTGGAGCAACCAAATTTGGCAGGTCGGTTCCTATGGGCCCCCACTACTCAGGCCCTAAAAACCACGTACGTCGGCCAGATGGTGGCGCTATAACAAAGGGTTTTGCGTAACAGGCCATAACTCCCACACCATAAGTTAGATCAACACACAACTTTATAGATATATGCCTCTGAACGTGCTCTATACTTTTGCCATTGGGACTACCCGTGTCCGCCATATTGTTTTCCCGCCATTTTAACTGTATCGTTGAGGCGTGGCAGCTTTCTCCGCTAAAATGTCTGAGGCTCAGCAACCATAAGTCCTAGAGCAACCAAATTTGGCAGGTGGGTTCCTATGGCCCCCCACTACTCAAGCACTAAAAATCACCTATGTCGGCCTGATGGTGGCGCTATAACAAAGGACCATACTTTAAAAGGTCATAACTCCCACATCGTAAGTCTGATCAACACAAAACTTCATCGACTGATGCATCTGACTGTGCTCTACAACTTTTCTATTGGGAGCACCTATGTCCGCCGTATGGTTTGCACACCATTTGGACTTCTTCATTAGGTGGGGTGCGGAAAAGCTGGAGCTCCAAATCTAAACGGTTACGACATCGAGTAAACTTCTTTACGGCAAGGGACAACCATGGCGACGCAAGTAATCCGACACCGTAGGGTCTAGTTTTTAGCAGTGAAAGCACGGTCTGACAGTGCCACCTAGCGTACATGCTAGGATAGGCTACCCAAAGTTTTTCAGTAAAACCTTTCTGAGAGGACGAATAATTACTTTTCTTTGGCATGGATCCATTTGAAGACAGTATCGGGTGAGTTCGTTAAGTCTTTAAATCTGTCATTTTGGTGAGAAAAAGCTAAACCATTTTATTGGTAGTTTTAGAGTTTCTGTGCAAACGCGCGAAAACACGCTGGTATAATAAAACAATGACGTAATACATAGTCCGCTTCGCTCCGTTGCTACCATAACATAACAGACTATCTTGTGTCTACAGCTGCAGTTTCTCGCTGCAATTTCTAACATTGAATATTCACAAAAGACGCAATTTATACTGTACTCTGCCAATGTCTACATAAATAATACGCTACGGTAAAGCTTTGAGAGGATGAATCGTTACTTTTCTTTGACGTGGATCCATTTGAAGACAATAACAGGTGAGTTCGTTTACTCTTTAAATCCGTCATTATGCTGAGAAACAGCTAAACCATTTTATTTATGGGTTCTGAGTTTCTGTGCAAACGCGCGAAAACACGCTGGTATAATGAAATAATAACGGTAGCCTAATACATATATAGTCCGCTTCGTTCCGTTGCTACCATCACATAACGACCTAGAGCTGCAGTTTCTCGCTGCAATTACTAATATTGAATATAAACAAAAGACGCAATTTATGCTGCAGTCTGCCAATGTCTAGATAAATAATACGGTCCGTTTGAAGACAATATCGGGTGAGTTCGTTTAGTCTTTAAATCCGTCATTATGCTGAGAGAAATCGTATTCTCAATTTAATCTCTAAATTGACTGTAAGTTTAGGGTTGTAACTATGTAGTTGTTTCGTAGGTGACTTAACTCGTCTTAACTATTGCTTGTATTTGTGCATGGACTGCGTTGTTGCTGTTCTTGTCTGTGTTAGTGTTAATCAGACACATTTTGTTGTACATCATTACAAATGTTGTACATTTTGTTGATAAGAGCGTCTGCCAAATGCCTGTAATGTAATGCAATATTCCGTAGCAACAAGATGAACCCGACATTAGCCCTAAAATATGCCAATACAGCAGTGAAAACGCTGCTAACTGAATGACGCAATAAGCGAGACTAACTTTTTTTTTTTAATTACCACGTCATTCTACAGTCAATATCTGGGACTACACATTGAATATATATACAATCTTACCATTGGTTTTACGCGTAGAGATGTCCCTTTTGCGAATGAGTGGCCATATATTGTCTTGGATAATCCGTTTGTGAAATGTCGGATTTTTTCAAAAATAGCTGTGCGTAATACCACACCTGTTGCGTACGGCGTTGTCGTTCTTCTTAGTCCAATTTGGCTTGATTGACAGTTCATTTATTCAGTAGGTGAGATTATAAGCTTTCTAACGATGTATAACATGTCTGATTTTGCTTTTGGAATAGCGTTTTATAGGTCAGCGTTACTGAAACTCTTCTCATCTGCCAATGTCTAAATAAATAAATTAAACGGTAGGCTTCTTTGCGAGCAGCACGCAATTCGCGAGTTGATATTCAGTCTTTCTTCCGTTTTCTCTCAATGTCGTATTTATTATTTGAAATGTGCATTCATGTGTTATTATTCTATCTGTCTCTGTGGCGCTCTGAAATGTGCATTCTCTGCTAAGCTGAGCAATGGATTGGAATATGTGTCTGAGGTAGTGTTGCACGGAATATAAAAACTTCAGCACTGTCTCGGTACTTAAAAAAAAAAAAAAAAAAACGGTTTTGTATTTGAATTTTCCGAAAGTTCGGTAGTTCTGCGTCAAATGTAAAAGCCAGGGAAATGTGTCTCCCGCATTACTGATTTAGAGGATGAAAAGTGTAGTTTGTCAGAATCTTCGCTAGATGGCAGTAGCAACTAAGGTTGCCAAGTGAGGTGAACTGCGCTTGTGCATTCACTTCCCTCATACAGCGCAAGCTTTGACTCAGTTCACTTCAGTAGCAATAGGTGTTCCAATTTGGAAATATTTTATTATAGAGAGATGCTTTATTGTTATTAAAATATGCTGTTTTTAAATCTATTTAAAGGTGAAAGACCTGTTTTAAAGATTATTTACTTTACAACTGTTTAATTTTTGAAATATATTTAACATATTTTTCTATTGTTCAGTGTTGCAACACTATAGGCCTATGCATATTAATATGTTGAAGAGTCAACTTACAGGTTGTTAATCAACCAGGTTGTTAATAAACCATGAATTAGAAAATGAGGTCAACCCTTGTGGACATTACGTTTCTGATCTATTAAGGTAATTACAGTATCGTTAGGTACCGAGTATCGAATTAGCACCGTTTAAGTTTCAAGTATCATTTCAGTATTGAGTATCGTAATACTAAACCTGGTATCAGTATCAAAGTCAAAATTTCGATATCGTGACAACACTAGTGTGACGCCTTTTTTAGTTGCGGCGCAGAAACACTGCAGCTGTGCATGCACGCCGGACCATCTAAGTGTTATGACATGCCATCTAAGTGTTACGACATATTAAAGGCCTTGACGGGAAGCGGCCAGGACACATCCATGGCGACGTTACTAAGTCATCCGACAGCGTCTCTTAGCTCAAAATTGGCCATAAGTCATCAATATATCATACGATCATCATGATATTCAGTAGATATGTTGGGTGAAGGCATATGATCGTGAGGACAAAGCCATTTTAAAATCGCTCCATAGGGGGCGCGATGCTGCCACTGCTTGGACCCCTTCCAACGCCGCTTGCGGCTTTAATTATTCTTATTTTTCTCCGCTAAAAGTGTCTGAGGCTCAGCAACCATAAGTCCTGGAGCAACCAAATTTGGCAGGTGGGTTCCTATGGCCCCCCACTACTCAGGCACTAAAAACCACGTACGTCGGCCAGATGGTGGCGCTATAACAAAGGGTTTTGCGTAAAAGGCCATAACTCCCACACCATAAGTCAGATCAACACAAAACTTCATCGACATATGCATCTGAACGTGCTCTACAACTTTGCCATTGGCCCCACTTTTGTCCGCCATATTGTTTGCCTGCCATTTAGACTTTTTAGTTGAGGCGTGGCAGTTTTCTCCGCAAAAATGTCTGAGGCTCAGCAACCATAAGTTGTAGACCAACCAAATTTGGTAGGTGGGTTCCTATGGCACCCCACTAACCAGGCACTAAAAATCACCTATGTCGGCCAGATGGTGGCGCTATAACAAAGGATCATAGTTTAAAAGGCCATAACTCCCACACCGTAGGTCAGATCAACACAAAACTTCATCGACTGATGCATCTGAATGTGCTCTACAACTTTCCTATTGGGAGCACCTATGTCCGCCATATGGTTTGCACACCATTTGGACTTTTTCATTAGGTGGGGTGCGGAAAAGCTGGAGCTCCAAATCCAAACGATTACGACATCGAGTAAACTTCTTTACGGCAAGCGACAACCATGGCGACGCTAGTTTTTATCAGTGAAAGCACGGTCTGACACTGCCACCTAGCGTGCATGCTAAGATCGGCTACCCAAAGTTTCTTAGTAAAAGCTTTCTGAGAGGATGAATAATTACTTTTCTTTGGCATGGATCCATTTGAAGACAGTATCGGGTGAGTTCGTTAAGTCTTTAAATCTGTCATTATGGTGAGAAAAAGCTAAACAATTTTATTGGTATGTTTGGAGTTTCTGTGCAAACGCGCGAAAACATGCTGGTATAATAAAACAATGACGGTAATACATATATAGTCCGCTTCGTTCCGTTGCTACCATAACATAACGACATACAGCTGCAGTTTCTCGCTGCATTTAATAATATTGAATATAAACAAAATACGCAATTTATGCTGTAAATCGTATCCTCAATTTAATCTCTAAATCGACTGTAAGCTCAGGGTTGTAACTAGGTAGTTGTTTCGTAGGTGACTTAACTCTTCTTAACTATTGCCGTAGGGTCTAGTTTATATCAGTGAGGGGACGGTCAGACGGGAAGCATTGGAAGACAGTGCCGGGTGAGTTCGTTTAATTTTTACATCAGTCATTATGCTGAGAAATAGCTAATACATTTTATTGATAGGTTCTGAGTTTCTGTGTAAACGCGCGAAAACACGCTGGTATAATGAAACAATGACGGTAGCCTAATACATATATAGTCCGCTTCGTTCCGTTGCTACCATAACATAACGACCTACAGCTGCAGTTTCTCACTGCAATTACTAATATTGAATATAAACAAAAGACGCAATTCATGCTGTAGTCTTCCAATGTCTAAATAAATAATACGGTGCATTTGAAGACAATATCGGGTGAGTTCGTTTAGTCTTTAAATCCGTCATTGTGCTGAGAAATCGTATTCTCAATTTAATTTCTAAATTGACTGTAAGCTTAGGGTTGTAACTAGGTAGTTGTTCCGTAGGTGACTTAGTCTTAACTCGTCTTAACTATTGCTTGAATGTTCTCATAGACTGCGTTGTTGCTGTTCTTGTTTGTGTTCGCGTTAATCAGTTTAACCTACTGGGTCCAAGTTGAACTATGCGGATGTTTCCTGCACTAGGAACGGTATTTCTCTCTAGGGTTTTCGGCACACTAATTCCTGGTTATGGTTATACATTTTGTTGTACGTCGCTCTGGATAAGAGCGTCTGCCAAATGCCTGTAATGTAATGTAATGTAATGCAATATTCCGTAGCAACACGATAAACCCGACATTAGCCCTAAAATATGCCAATACAGCAGTGAAAAGGCTGCTCACTGAATAACGAAATAAACGAGACAATTAAAAAAAAATTATACCATGTCATTCTACAGTCAATATCTGGGACTAAACATTTAAATAAATATACAATCTTACCATCGGTTTTACGCGTAGAGATGTCCCTTTTGCGAATGAGTGGTTATATATTGTCTTGGATAATCCGTTTGTGAAATGTCGGATATTTTCAAAAATAGCTGTGCGTAATACCACACCTGCTGCGTACGGCGTTGTCGTTCTTCTTAGTCCAATTTGGCTTGATTGACAGTTCTTTTATTCAGTAGGTGAGATTATAAGCTTTCTAACGATGTATAACATGTCTGATTTTGCTTTTGGAATAGCGTTTTATAGGTCAGCGTTACTAAAACTCTTCTCATCTGCCAATGTCTAAATAAATAAATTAAACGGTAGGCTTCTTTGCGAGCAGCACGCAATTCGCGAGTTGATATTCATTCTTTCTTCCGTTTTTTCTCAATGTCGTATTTATTATTTGAAATGTGCATTCATGTGTTATTATTCTCTCTGTCTCTGTGGCGCTCTGAAATGCGCATTCTCTGCTAAACTGAGCAATGGATTGGAATATGTGTCTTGACGTAGTGTTGCACGGTATACCAAAACTTCAGCACTTTCTCGGTACTTAAAAAAAAAAAAAACGGTTTCTTATTTGAATTTTCCGACGTTCGGTAGTTCAGTGTCAATTGTAAAAGCCAGGGAAATGTGTCTGATTTACTGATTTAGAGGATGAAAAGTGTAGTTTGTCAGAATCTTCGCTAGATGGCAGTAGCAACTAAGGTTGCCAAGTGAGGTGACCTGCGCTTGTGCATTCACTTCCCTGAAACAGCGCAAGCTTTGACTCAGTTCACTTCAGTAGCAATAGGTGTTCCAATTTGGAAATATTTTATTATAGATAGATGCTATATTGTTATTAAAATATGCTGTTTTTAAATCTATTTAAAGGTGAAAGACCTGTTTTAAAGATTATTTATTTACAACTGTTTAATTTTTGAAATATATTTAACATATTTTTCTATTGTTCAGTGTAACACTATAGGCCTATGCATATTAATATGTTGACGAGACTTC
Organism: Anguilla anguilla; assembly: GCF_013347855.1. Taxonomy (NCBI): domain Eukaryota; kingdom Metazoa; phylum Chordata; class Actinopteri; order Anguilliformes; family Anguillidae; genus Anguilla; species Anguilla anguilla. The sequence continues at coordinate 17,401,798 of NC_049204.1, read as the reverse complement.
AGCTTACAGGTTGTTAATGAACCAGGTTGTTAATAAACAATGAATTCGAAAATGAGGTCAACCCTTGTGGACATTACGTTTCTGATCTATTAAGGTAATTTTTGTATTGTTAGGTACCGAGTATCGAATTAGCACCGTTTAAGTTTCAAGTATCATTTCAGTATTGAGTATCGTAATACTAAACCTGGTATCAGTATCAAAGTCAAAATTTCGGGATCGTGACAACACTACTGTGACGCCTTTTTTAATTGCGGCGCAGAAACACTGCAGCTGTGCATGCACACCGGACGATCTAAGTGTTATGACCTGCCATCTAAGTGTTACGACATAGTAAAGGCCTTGACGGGAAGTGGCCAGGACACATCCATGGCGATGTAACTAAGTCATCCGACAGCGTCTCTTAGCACAAAATTGGCCATAAGTCATCAATATTTCATACGATCATCGTGATATTCAGTAGATATGTTGGATGAAGGCGTATGATCATGAGGACAAAGCCATTTTAAAATCGCTCCATAGGGGGTGCGATGCTGCCAATGCTTGGACCCCTTCCAACGCCGCTTGCGGCTTTAATTACAAATGTATCCCGAGTGAGTATGCGCATAAAATGTAACAATTATGCTTCTAGAATTTATGAGCAAACATTGTTGGTTATACAAAAAAACAGCATGCGTCAAGACACCATCACGTCAAAAGCAGTATCAGAGCGGCAATAGAAAGAAAGCGCATTGAATCCCTCATAGTTCTGCCCAGCTAGCATCTATAAGAATTATCACAAGACACTAACAGCTCTGATGTTATAGAATAACAGCATCCATAATGCTGCAATCATACTGGTGGCCTAGTACTGGAGGCGTGACTCATACCTACGACTGCAGTCCAGTAGCTGCAGGAGCCTCCTCGACTGCAGAGGAAAACCTCTTTCACGCGAGTCTGTCCCACGTAGCAGGTGCCAAAGTCCAGGCTGGTCTCAGACAGGGAGAGGGTGGGCAGGGAGAGATGGGCACACAGGGGCACCAGCTTGGGAACAGATAATTAAGAAGAGGGAGGGTCATGTGGTTAAAGAGTGACTTGTATTTGAATTCAAACATTTCCTTGCTTATACACTACTTCCTGATGAACAGCCTGTCAAGTATGGCTGTGGTCGAAGGCACACTGTTGTCACTTTGTGAAGAGTGAGATTTAATATATTTTACTTAACATTATTTCACGATGCAAGTTAATAAGAGAGCAAGGTCTCGTTACAATAACTGCCTGGCCGATGAGCCAAAATAGCAATATAATATAATCACACGAAGCCAACACAGGGAGCTGAGAAAGAGACAACTCTCACCTATGTGCTGTTATTACTGCTGACCTGAGACAGCCCTCACTAGTGCACTGTGGTCAGTAGACTGACAGAGCTATCTATTCCCCAAGTGCTGTTTTTGCCATTCTCACAGCTGACACACCTGCACACTGCTGTTACTGTACTCTATGGCCAGGTTCTGCTGGAAGCGCAGTTTCCTCTCCCCGCTGTCTGTGTGGATGAGCTGAACGCCGGGCGGGAGCTGCTCCTCCGGCTGCCCCAGATAGGCCAGCAGGGACAGAGAACTGTGGAAGCCCACCTTCACCTGCCAATGAAGGTAGAAGCCAAGCCGCAGTCATGTCATACCAGCAGCATAATGAGATAAGTGGGTTGAACAAAGGAACGTTTAAGCCAATGAAGTGAAAGATGAAAGAGGCCATTGAAAACAATGGAGTTCCAGAACACTGACTTAGAATTTAGATTAAAACATTCCAAAAAACCTACTCTTCGAAGGGCTAACCTGAATTGCATCTGTACATAATCCAGCTGTAGAAATGGATTGTATATAAAAGAATGTAAGCTGTGTTTGTCTGTACAGGGTGTGAGGTTGTATGTAATGACGGATGGTGAAGAGGGACGAGGGATGAACAGGCAGGTGAAGGAGGCGTACCTGCAGGTTGTGCTGGGGCCGGAGGATGAGGGACTGGCGCTCCTCAGCGTGGCGGTCGGTGCTCCCCGTGCCGGCCCTGCTCTGGGGCAGGAGAACAGAGAAGGGGGGGTGGGTACTGAGCCTGAAGTTCAGCCGCATCTCGGTGGTGTTCTTCAGCTGCAGGTTCCGTGTCAGCATGGACTCTTTCGCCACCTGCGAGCAGAGGTACCGCGTTACTGTCTGAAAACAGCAGCAGACCGCAGTGACAAGTCCGCTACCCATAAGACATATCCGCACACCAAGAGACTGTCTGGGCAGCCAAAAGGAACATGTAACATATATATAACATTGATCGCTTTGTGGTTGCTGTACAGTCATGGATAAACATGTAAAACCTCAGAAAACTCTGATAAAACAGTGATTATATATACTTTCAAATATAAAATTTCACATGAAACCTTTGCTCTGTTAGAACTATTTTATCCTTAAGCCTAATTTAGCCAGTTACATCCACAGTGGTATGTTTCAAAGGTCATCAGAGGCAGAAAATCCAGGTTCATAAACTAAAAGTCCTCCCCAGTATTTTGTTCCAATCACCTGGATTTGCAAATTAGCCCAATTCTCCAGCCAGGACATCAAACTAACTGGTGAAATCAGCTGGCTGAGTTCACAGGCAGAAGAAACACATGGCAGGTCTTTTACTTTCTGACCCCTGGACTTTCCACCTCTGGAGGTCACACTCTAGCTATCAGAAGATTGTTGAAAATCATTGCGCTGCTAGTTTCATTCTGTCTACTCACCTCTTTGCTTGGCCCCCTTCCTTTGTGTTGTATTAAGTCACTGGCAATGGCATAGAACTCAAGTGCTTCCTCCTCCTCTTCCATTTGTACCAATAATCTGCAGGGAAAGGTGAGTAATTAAGACTGCCTTAAGCCAAGGCCTGAGACTACCTGAAGCCAGGTAATGTTGGACCGGTGTGCAGGGAAGGTGCCCATCACTGAGAGTCACTCACAGGGCTTGCTTCACAGAGGCCTGCAGGTCCAGTCTCAAGGGCTCCAGCTCAAAACCCTGCACCCTCTCTACCTTCCCAGGCATACAGGACGCCACCTAACACATCACAGGGAATGTACAATCTTAGACAGTGTAAAAAATACACCATCTTTGGAAGTCATTTTGATCTAAGGCAGGGCTGCCCAACCTTGTTCTTGGAGATCGACCGTCCTGTGGGTTTTCATTTCAAGCCTAATTCGGTACACCTAATTCCACTAATTAGCAGCTGAACAATATCTCTAGCAGTTGACTAAGGAGTGCTTTGTTAGGGTAGGAATGAAAACCTATGACGGTAGATCTCCAGGAACAGGGTTGGGCAGCCCTGACGTACAGCATTAGGAGAGAGAAACAGCAAATGTGTGACTCACCTTGCAGTCCAAACTCATGAAGCCCAGGGCAAAGCCAGCACACACTGGATCATTAGTGGGACCCGACAGCGTCAGAGGAGTGAAGGACACGTGGATGGTAGTGCTGCCCCCTGCTGGAACCATCTAATGAAAAAAGCAAAGTAAGATTGAAAAAGGTAGCAAACACAATTAAAGCTTCGAAAGTCTGGTTAATTTTTTCATGAATTTCTGAAAACAATGTCAACTTTATTTGAACAATAGAGTATTAAAGATTTTTGCATGGTACGCTTTATCAAAATTAGCATATGGATGAGGGTATCTAGAATGCACCAAAAAGGAATTCCTTTAAAGAGGACACATACTATCTGTTGAGGGGTGATGCAGTAGGGGTAGTCAGAGACATTGCCCTCATGAGCTCTGAGGTGTACAGAGATAAGGTTCTTCTGCACAGGGAGTGGCTCCTCCTCCTCCTCTTCTTCCTCCTCCTGCTCCTCTTCCTCCTCTGCACACTGTGGAAAAGGAATTCAACTATACAGCCTGGATATGAAGTTTCAAAACTCTAACGATAATACTAACTGCACATTACCATCAAATATTTGGTTCACTGTGTTGTCTTAATTAAGAAAAGAAAAAAATTGTCAGTGGACTGAAAGTGTTTTTCAGCATGCTAGGGTTATGGATTTGGGTCCTCCCACTCACATCCTCGCTACTGAGGGAGGAGCTTGTTCCTGATGACCAGGGGGTGTCTCTCCAGTCCCATCTGGGTGTTATGCTCTCACTGGAGCCCCGCCTCCCTCCCAGGACCTCATTCCCATCAGCATCTTTCAGCGGGAAGGCATCGCCATAGCACACCACCAAGTCCACCAGCTTCTGGTCTCCCATTTCCTGGTTGTAGGTCTCCCAGTCCATTCGGATGTCTAGAGGAAACAGGCAGCTAAACCTATCAGCAGCTTTTCTGGACTCAGAGAAGTAATGAATGCACACAACAGGTGTTGTGGTGCACAATTAAACTAACTAGTGCTCACAAACTCTGAAGTTAGACAATAGCATAAGATGCCAATATGAAAGTGGAGTATTAACCAGGATAATGAGCTTTGTATTTAGCTGAAAATGGAAATGCTTCCTCATAAAACAATACTTTATTATGCAATAATAATTATATCATGCTATAATCATTGCTGTCATTGCTATTCAACTATCCTAAATGTGGATTTACATGACAAGTGAACTTTTATCTCATATTTCTACTTTTTTACTTAAGTTTTGGTTTCCAGGTGTAGTATTTATATTAATTATTACATTAGGGCTCTTACTGTATGGGCTGGTGTTGTTTAAGCGAAGTGACCGTGAGACCGTGTCTCCACCGGAAACGTGTGTACCAAACCTGTGGAACCACAACCGTTATGAGCACCATGTCTTTAGCATTTGTGAAGTCATCATTCATATACTGGACCGACTGTCACTGATGTGTGTGGCAGCTGTATTTCAGCAAATCAGAAGGTCCCCAGTGCAAACACAGCACACCGTATGATTGGTCCCTGTGTCTGTGTCTCAAGCTGTGGTCCCATCATCTGGAAGTAGACAGGACAGCCTCTCACTGACATCTTAATGGGTATGGCTGCTGGCTCCAGATCACCCACCTTCAACCAGAGAAGGAAACAGTAGGGACACATGGCCCGTGTTTAACTAAATATAATCTTTTCACTGCAAAAAGAAGTCTCTCTTAGCAAGTGTTTCACTCTTGTAATGAGACTTTTATTTTTTATTTAATTTATTTCACTCAAGCAGTAAATATCAGCTTGTTTTAAGTTACTGTATGCTTGACAAGTGAAATTATTTTTTCAAATCTTGAAACGAGTCACACTGTCTTACCTCATTTTATTTAGCAAAAAAGTAATATAAATAAGATTTTAAGAGTAAATATAAAAATAAAATGATTTCTGAGATTGATTTGTTTTTTGGTTTTTGTAGTGACTTCAAGCTCTTCATGTAATGCATGGGCACAGATTGGCAGAACTCTTGTTTACTTGCACTGACTTTGCTTAGATTGTGTTAGTATGCCAATTTAACAGAGTCTTCACTTTAATAAATATAATATTCATTTTTTAAATGTTTTTAAAATTGTCTTTTTTTCATTAAAATTAATTATTTAATGAAAAACAAAAACAAGGCTTTACAAAATGTTTTTAAAATAGTCTTTTTTCATGAAAATGAATCATTTGATGAAAAACAAAAACAAGAGATAAGTGGAGGGAAATTCTCTGGCTCTCCCAGAACAAGGCCAGCCAGCCACCTTTAAAAGGATGACGTGGACAAATCAGGCCCTACTTTGCAAATGAGGTGATCTGTGTAGTCCCCCCACATGTTGGTAAAAGCGGTGATGTCCACAGTGCGCGTCTCAAACGGCCCCAGTGTTCCAGAGGCGGGCTGCATGAAGAACGCTGCACCCTTTCCATGGGCTAGCAGGCTGTTTACAAAGTCTGTGGAAAAAACAGCACCGTCAAAGTGCGTAGCACCGTCAAAGGGTTTCAGACCTGATAGCGCTACCACAAAATGATACACGAGCAAAAAATAACCTGCCTACCCTGGTATGTTTTCCCCTCCACTTTCTTCGCTTGCACGTGCTGTATCTGTCTTCTCAAAAACGAGGCCCTGAGAGATTAATTATTGTCACATGATACATAGCTATAATTCATAGCAACACAACATGTGTCATAGATGAAGAGTTGTGTTGTGTAAACCAATTGCACCACTCTGATTTTTCCACAAGAGGGCACAACACAATCACAAGCACACAAAGAAGCAGTGTATGCTTAAACATTCATGAGGGAAAGACCTTGTGATTAAATAATGTTTTTGTAAATTGGGGACAATGTCTTTTCAGATTCTGTCTCCGACAAACCTGCCTTGTATTGACTTCATAATAAACAATATTAAAGAGGCATTGAAAGCAGGCTAAGCTCGCCAGAGCCAATTTGTCAAGATGAAGATATGACATCCTAATAATGCTCTTGTAATGTAATTGCACTTAATTGGTTTATAAGAACAATGTTACTTTGTATCTACTACCATAGACCACAGGGAAAAGTAAATACCGGGGTCGAGAGTCAGCACTCCCTTCCTGGGGAGGTGTAGGGGGGCGCCCAGTGAAGTACTCTGCCTCCAAGTGGAAAGGCGCGGGGATGGCCGTGTGATTGGTTATCATCAGCTGCTTGATAGCCGCTCTCATCAAAAGGACGTCGTCTCCAAAATCCAGCACCAGGTCCGAGGGGTCTGGACTGCCTGCTGCAGGGCTGTGGGTGATGTGGGCACCATGAATAAAATGTAAAAAGATCAGCACAAAGGCCTGTAATGGGACATACAGATTTCACAAAACCGAGAAATCATTTTATCATTTTTCCAACATGTTCAACAATGGAAGCACAACACCATTATTGACGTAATGCAATTCACACGTTCCACCCAAATGTTTTGGTAAACCTAAACCTAAACCTAAACCGGATTTAATGTGGTACGTCTTGACAGCTGAGGTGGTCTGTAGACAGAGTGGAAAGTCCAGGGGTCAGAAAGTAAAAGTCCATCCATGAACTCAGCCAACTGATTTCACTAATTAGTTCTACCGCATGGCTGAAGAATTATGTTAATGCGCAAATCCAGGTGATTGGAGCAAGATACTGGGGAGGAATTGTACTTTCTGAATCTGGAATTTCCACCTCTGGATGGAGAGTGCAGTAGAGTGTACCGTTCAGTAGCAGGTAGAGAGTAGGAGACGTGGAGCCCCTTGGCCTTGGAGAAGAAGCCCAGAACAAGAGGATCCTGCATCCCCTTCACCTCACAGATACCTGCTACCTCTGTCAGCTCCATCTGCAGAGACAGACAGGGAGAAGGATAAAGAGACACAGACACAGAGTGAGTGAGAGAGAAGAGCTTAATGAACACTGCCAGTCTGCTTTGGGTCCGTTCACAGTGCTGACTCCTCCACCCCAGACTGGCATGATTTGGGTCATTAAAATCACAATCTGGATCCTATGATGTCATTTTACTCCTTCCTTCTGTTTTATCCACTTCATCCATATGTTGCATAATGAATGGGTTCACAGCATAGCAAGCAATGTCATTAGCTGCTTCTGGATCACGGATACAAAAAATAATTAGCATGACATAAGCTGGCATCAAAAAGTACTGGTGCATGAAAATTGCTATATACAGCATTATATGTATTAACACTTCAGATATGTCACAACAGACCCAGAGTGAATTTAAAACAGATACGCACATCAGTATGAGCTGTGAACTCCACAACAACCTCCATTTTGTCATTGGGGCCCAGAACACCGTCAGATGGGAAGAAGCGGGCAGAGCAGAGGGAGGACTGTTTGCCTTGAAGCTGTGAGGCACACAGAGCAGACGTCTGAGACAGCACAAGACAGTGGCAGACTGCATTAGTCATGCTTGATCAAAGTCCTTTCCTGAACTAAAAATGCAATAGTGAGAACATCAATGAGTTTCCCAGTGAAGTGCGCTTGATGCTTTATGGCCAAGAAAGATTTTGAACGTTAACTTTTACAATCAAATGAATCACAAGTTGGTTAAACTGCTTCTACATATGACCAAAAACATACAGAAAAGCTCACAGTTCAGTTTAAACACAGCTTCCTCCCCTGCTGACTGTGTGCTATGTAAGATGTGTAAGTGCTATATTACCTGTATGGCACAGAACATAAACGTATTGAATATTTAATGGACTGAGGTGCAGAAGCCTACCTTGCCCCAGGAGAAGTGAGCTGGGAGGAGGGTCTGGTTAAAGAGGGTCACAGTTCCTTTCACTGGGACCCCCACGTACAGCTCAGAGAAGACCAGCTCGCAGCTGAGGAGGCACACTGACGGAGACTGCACATTCGCCTGCACCGCCAGGTGACTTCGGACGAGTGGACATTACCATCATCATCATCATCATCCTCAACAGTTACACAGTTTCACATAAGGCAAGCATAGAAGGACGTAGAAATGAGCCGACCAACAAGAACTCATCGTGCCTTTGAACCTTAAAAAAACTGCGCGTCCCAAAGCACAAAATATGTACAGAGCACATCACTGGTCAATTGAGCAGAGCTGCAAAAAAAGGGCAAGGGAAATTGCTAAATAAATATTTCATATTTTCATACATTATTCAAATAGCTGCACTGGAGAGTGCAGTTATTTGAATAATTTGTAAGTTGTTTTTGTCAGCACGATACTACATACAAATTTACTATGTGTATTTGTTTAAGTGTAGTTTAATGTAATAAAGTGTAGTTTATATAGTTTATTTCCCATGTTGTTTATTTCCCTATACTGGTAAATGTAAAGAAGAAGGTTTTTCTGTTTTTGGGGATACAAGGTTTTTGCATGACACCAAATATGTATTCTGCAAATAGAGCATAATACATATGGTGCAGGTAGTGATTAACACATAAACTACATATTTTGTTAAATAGTTTTTATGGACAATGGCTGCTCTCACCATCCTGTCCCGTTCTCCACAGCCAGCTCCAGGATGGTCTCAAAGTGCTGGCAGGCCACGGGTCTAAAGAGCACGTCAACGCAGCAAGAGGCCAGAGGGGGCAGCACTCCACTGTGCGGCTCAATTACGATCTGCAAACAGAGCCGAATGGCATTTCCGTCCTCAGGAAAGGCTCATTATGTACAATTATGCTTTTAACCATGGCCCAGTAACTAATTAGGTGGAAATATTTGTATATCTTACTGAAATAATAGCTTAGTTGTGCTGGTGCCTGGTGATAATATAACTATCGGTTCAATTGGGTTACACTTGGATTAATGCACTGCAGCTGTATAAATCAGCTTTTGTGAATGGCATTGCATGATGTTATGCAATAAGCCAGGAGAGCTCTGAGGTCAAAGCAGTGTAATTACCAATCAAAAGCTCAGATCTGTCGTTATGAATTTCTCATACCAGATTTAGAATTTTCATAGGGGATGCTCTTCTGAATTCTGAAGTGACGAAAGTCTTTTAAAAAATAATTTCATGAATCTGTGACGTCCATTATCACAATGCTTGTGAGCAGAGCAATGAAGCACAGAATCCCACAGATTTCAGTATTAATAATATTCATATTACGTTAATAGAATCCATGTTGCTGCATATCTGCTGAGCAGTACCTGTGTTTCGGTGATCTCGTGACTGTCTGGGCGTTCCTCTATGACCCAAGACGCCTCCAGCTGGCTGTTGTTGCTAATGTGGACCGTGGAGTGAGCCTGGTCTCCAAGCTTCATCAGGCCAAAGTCCAGACTGGGAACGCTGATGCTCAACCTGGGGCCCTGGATCACAACCAGAGACACAAACAGTGGAGTTTCAGCAACATCAGCAACAAGGCTGCAGCTACTCATACTGTATCACTGCTGTTCTATAACAGAGCTTCCCAAACTGTGAATCATTATAAGGGTTCAGATGGACAATGAGGTGCATGGGAAAAAATAATTTGTTTTATCTATGGAATTTTCAGAGAGATCTGAACCAGTCAATAGATATTACACACTACACTAGTAACAGGGACAGCACTATCTAAAATGTAGACATAGTTGTTTTGACATGCCTACCTTCCATATTAATCCCATATTAGAATATATGCAAACTGCGAAGAAGTTGGCAGGTCAAAATAATTATATTCTCTCATTAAGTGATATGTTTGCTCAAAAGGTTTGGAACTACTGATCTTCACTGTCTGACTTGTTAGTCTATGCTAACAGGTTGGATCTATGATGTTGTCTAATGTTGTTTAATAAGTAAAGGCTCTGTAGTGTCACCTAAACAGTTATACTGCTGGCCATAACTCAGGCATTGTTTGCAATGGTACTATGCTGGAACAGGTCCCACCACTCTGAATAGGGCTGTGGGTTGGAGGGAAGTATATCTTCACTGGGGTCCTGTACACTTTCAGGCAGAGTTGGCTGCGCGATAGCTTCGATCCTCTCTCACCATGAATGAGGCCTCCACCGACAGGGCCACAGGTTGGCTGTGGTGCTGGATGTGGCACTGCAGGCTAGTCACAAATGGCCCAGGCTTTCCTCCAGTCAGAACCAGTTCCATATCACAGCATTCACACATCTCTGAAACAACAAAGTCACACCTGTCACCTACATGCAACACTACAGTCTCTCAACTGAACAACCGTGGTATAGAATTTGTCATGTAGTATAAAGAAACAGGAAGTTTTCTAGAAAGAACATCACTCACTAACTATTGTATTTAAAATAATGCTTTTAGACCACTATTAATTATATTACTCTCCCTTTTCTCATGAGGCTTAACTTATAATTTTACAAGGATGCATAGCAGCCAGAATGTTCTGTGGAATAAACTGAGAATCAAAATGTAATATCTTAACACATGCTTATGAATACTTACATATGACATGTATCTCATTGAATTGTAACTACCCAATTAAAATAATAGACAACAACACATTCATACCTATTTCACCCATAGGGGGCTCCACTTCCAAGATGTGACAGTCACTGAGCCTGTCCCATTGGAACTGAATAGGAGACTTGCTGTTGTTCCACATCTTCAAACACAGAGTAAATTGTGAGCCAAACTCAACATAAATCAACATAAGCACAATATACTTCATAACTGTTGAGAATGAAAAATACTGGTGTAATTGGCATATGCAGGCTTATCGAGGAGAGTAAATGTGATAGAAGCCATGAAGCACCGTTTTACTCATTTACTTTCACACTAACAGTAACTGTATTTCCAACAGTAGCAAGGCCGTTTCCTGATGTGGGTGGAGTCATCACTACAACCCACCTTGAACCTTTTCCGAATGGCCGTCCTAATGAAAGTTTCTCCAGGGAAGCGAATGGCATAGGGCTCCAGCAGGACCCTGTGGGGCTCTGTTGACCCCTTGACCTCAATCTCCATGACAATCACATCATTCACTTTGGTGGCCATCTCTAGGTGTTGCGATTCACTGTGTATTGATGGCAACAAACAGGAAATAAAAAACATAGCCAGCCAACAACACCAGGCAGGTAAGACAATATAGCCATTGTGACAAACAAAATCTTGGCTCATTCTATGGTTTCTCACACAGTGATATAATACAGGATTCAGCTGTATGAAACCTGCACAGGCTAGTGTAGAATTTCTAATGCATGCAAAGATGAAGGAAATAGAGCAGCTTGGACTAGTGAGAGAGCCAAAGCTACTGGGCAGTGAAACAGATGCTCAGCTACATTGCTGCACTGCCCCCCTGTGATGCGAGAATTACCCTTTCTCTGTGGGTTCTTTGGGAGGACTTGGGATATCCCTCAGGACAAGGTGGCACACACTGTGGTACTCCCTCAGCTGAAACATAAGAAGAGGTTATTGTTTTTCACTTTTAAAATGTTTTACATTGTTTACTTCTTCCAGTCTGCTTCCTAGTTCGAGGTCTGTTTGCTATACACTTCCATGGCTCTGGTTTTGTAGTGATTAGCATGAAGCTCAATGTACAGCCTTAGTGTCACCCCCAAACTGAGGGATTACCACTGTATGAAAAAGCAATACCCTTGATTTCTTAATAGAATACTGCACGTTATGGAATTACACTACATATAAGATGGTTTACGAAATGCATTTGCTAAATACGCAGGTTGCTCAAGGAGGACTTAGAACCCTGAAGGAGACTACGTAATTAGATATCTGAAACTTGTGATCCCCTTATTATTTGGCTCTTAAGAAGCCCTCGACACAGCTACCAGTTGCCATGGTAACAGATATTTTGGCAACGCTGCACTCCCATTGGGCGGGCCCCCTCTCTGAGTGAGCGAGCTAGCTTTGCGCACCTCCTGGGGGCAGTAGCTCAGCAGGAACTCGTGATCTTGGTGGGGGCCGAGAGAGCCGGTTTGGGGACTGATGTCGAACGCGGCGTCCACGGTCAGGCGGTGCTCCATCTCCGCGGGCTCCGGCGGCTCTGCCGGCAGGAGGGGCCGCAGGTTGGGCTGCACGATCTGCCAGTGAAACGGCAGCTCCAGGTGCCTTCACCCAATAAATGGAGCACAAAAAAACCACGTTACAGTTTTAAAAAGGATTTACAAGCCATCTTGATGTTAATTTGAATTGAACATGGCTGTTTTGTTTATTCCTACAAGTTCAAGTGCACATATTCTGTGTGCTGGACGCATTGGATAGGCTGGTAAACACCTAGCTGGACCAGTAAATTGTTTTATAAATGTTTAAACTGAAATGATGATCATTATTCTTTTCTTTGGTTCAATTCAAGTCGTCAAGGGTCACTGGGGAAATTTTGTACTCTGCTTCATTGTTAATTATTTCATTTGGGTAACTCTTTACAAAAAGGTCACATGAATTTGCGTTAACTAATATAGCTGTTAATGTGAATGAATGATGTACAAATACATTAACAAAGCTGTACAGATTAACTTATCAGTAGTTAGTAGTTAACAACTACACTGGTTCATGCATATTCATGTGGCCTTATTGTAAAGTGTTACCATTCATTTATTGGTAAGGTCACAACACCATGTCCAATCTTCAATCTTCAGACTTCCTCTTCTAAATAAAGCATGCACACATACACTGGGGTTTAGGTCACTGTTAACTGGAGCTGCACTTGTGTTTATAAACCGCACTGTTTCTTTAAATATTGCTTGAATGAAGAGGGAAGTGAAAAATATGTTGTCCCAATCACTGACATCATGAGGAGAATATGAGGAACATATTTTTTGCGGTTACTATTTTTATTCACTTTGGCACGTAACTGTACTGGTTGTCAGAAAAAAACAAGGTTGGCATGCCTTGATAAAGGGGCTTTTCATGAGGGGGGATTGGGGGGGGGGGTAAAACCAATGGGACCTTACGCGTTATTCCTAATGACCAGTGTCTTCTGTAAGACAGAGTGGGGGTTGGCCGGCCCAAAACGGATGAAGTGCTCAGCCGTTAGGTCACAAATCTCCCCGAGGGCTGGACGGTCCTCCCCTTCAGTCACGGACACCAGCTCAAGGGTAATCAACTGTCCTGTACCTTGGGGGGACAGAAAAAAAAACCTTCAGTCCTGACAAGGGAGTTTGCTTTCCTTCCTGATATTTAAGGGAACTCAATGTTCAGTCTTGATGACCAGCCACATACACACACAGCCCTTCTCTCATTCAGAAAATTAATGCATGTCACACTGTACAGCTTGCTCAGAAGTCAATCTGCTTTTAACAGGATGTGTGTCCTTTACCCTGAATGAAGATGTCCTTCACTTGGCAGTTGTCACATACTATGGTGAAAGCTTGAGAGCAGCTTTCAGGAGTTCTGGGAAAGAAGGCTACCTAAAGGGGGACATGAGGGGGGTGGGGGTGTTATTATAAAATAATTAATCTACACCTTTCTCCAATTACTGGTCATTATTTAACTATCAACAGGAGCTTGACATGTTAACATAAACAATACTTAATTTTTTTTAAAACACAATAAAAATGAAGGGAAATACATGCGAGTGCACCATGAGTTGCAAGCAGTATAATTGAACAAAGCATTTTTATTATTACATATAGTGCACTTAATGGCCTACCCAGAGAAATATTTTCCATTGTGCAAGAGGTTAACAGGTATTACAGCCTTTCCATTTATTAGGCAGACACACAGTGCCATTAACAGGCAGATACATATTAATATCTTAAAGTGACACACCTCTACCACTGTGGCCTGACCAGGGAGCAGGTCAAACAGAGACGGACTGATCCCGAACGGAGGCTGCTCGGCAAAGCTGCCAGTCACCACCGACTGTCAACAGAGCGCAGAGGCACAGTTTAGAGCCAGATTAGTAGAGGGAAATACGGACCTCCCACCACCCAAATACCACCAAGCAGATTATTTCCCTCCAAGTGTGCTGGAATAATTAACTGTAATGCAACACTCAGGAAAGTCTTTTACAATAAATGATTGTGTGGGGAAGTTGTGGAGCTCAAACGTTCTTGTCAGAGAGGAGTGGAAAAAAGGACTACTGGAGCAAGACGGGCAAACTCCACTGAGGAATGGGAACCTAACTTACAGGAGTAAAGGAGTAAAAATGTCTACCAAGTTTTTCTCTGTGGGTTGTGTAGGTTGAGCAGCATTAACCATGGAGCCAAACAAACGAAACATTTCTGTCAAAGTGCAGAAATGATAAGATGAGGCCAAACAACACAGCGCCACTACATCATTCAGGAGGGGCACTGCGACACAGGCTGAGAAGAATGGCTCCTTGGCGGATTTAACAGATTCAAAGTTAAACTAGCAGACACAAGCTCTTTACACGCAGGTTGGAGGCTGGCCACAGTCTCTTGGGCATGATGCAGAATGTACCGGCACTGAGCCCCTCGTTTTGGCACAGGAACTCCATGATCTTTACCCCTCCCACCAGACAGTACCCACAGTCCAGCACACGGGGTACTGCGGACACAGAGGGGAGGAGCATGTATTGCTGACCATGCATTTTATAATGCAATATTACTGCAATCACACTTCTTATAATATTACATTTTATATGCCATTTTTTAAAGGATTTTTCATTCACTGCAAACATAGTATATATTCAGAAACATAAGCTAATAATGGTAGGTTACATTATTCTGAGAAATATACATAAATGATTAATTAATTGTGCAAATATATGCTTAAATATGTGATCAGTATATACTGTATATATATATATATATATATGTGTGTGTGTGTGTGTGTGTGTGTGTGTGTGTGTGGAGGTGTGTATTGGCACACTCACGGGTCAGTACTGGAGAGGGTCGCTGTGCCTCAATAGGCACGATGAGGGGATATGGGGCTTGGGTCTCCACCAGGATGAAGTCCTCAAAGTCAGCCAGTGAGTCCGGGACAAAGCGCACAGTGTACTGGCAGCTCATGCCAGGGGCAACAGTGCCACCCTCCCCCGGGAACTTACCTGAAGAAACGGGGCATGCTCATTAGCGTGCACAGTCATCCAATTACAAATGCGGAAACCTGGAAATAGACGTCCCCTCAAAAACTGATATGTGCAGTCATGCTGTCAGCATTTCACTGAAAAAATGTTACAACTAAATATTCAGAATCCATAAAGATATTGATAAACTAGATAAGGTTGATGCCCTGTAGAAAATAACAACCACTTTAAACACATTGATTGATATTACAATGTCTTTTGTAGCACATTAGTTTCCTTACATTATGGCCACAGCTTTGTGTTGGGACATTAAGTGACACGCGGTAGGCAGAGACTCACCCAGACCAATGGAGAAGTGGGGGGTGTTGGGAGGGATAACGCGAACGTGACGGCTAGTGGCAGTCAGATTCCTCAGCTCTACTGTGGTCTACAAGATTTGACACCCAATAATAGTCAAAACTCTAGACATCTTTAGCCTAAGATACACCAGTCATTAGAAACTGCCATAGGGTCAAACATACATTATAAAGGTGATTTTACTTGTTTTTACAGAAAATGGTCTCATTGTTCACACTTGTATCAAACTACAGTCCTGCAGCCGGTGGCACCACCAGGGATTTTGGGCCCCATGAAAAGATCTGACATTGGGCCCCAGCACCTCAGGCCGCACCATCCCTGCACAATTACAACATACTTTTTGAGGGTCCCTGGGAGTCACGCCCCTTGGAATCATCCTAACTTCTCTCCCCGTACAGCACCCCTGCCTGTAGAAGCGGTGTGAATTGCAACCAACTAATAGGCCAAATAAGTTAATGAAGTGCATACATTTGCACAAAGTAATCTCCCAGAATGCACTGTAGCAAGTTGTGCAAGATGCCAAAAATATAAAAAGGAATAAATCAGTCCACAATTAAGAAGTTCAGAAGCAAGAACAAAAACATAATATGCCTAGACAGTTTGACATTATTCATGTACAGTATAACATCACTGAAGTAGAATCACCAAAGACGTTTGATCAACCTAAGAGGCTCATAGGGCAATGTGGCTTCAATATATAGTAACATATAGAAGCACAGAAGTGCTGGATTGACATGATAAAAACAGAAAACTACTTAACTTGAGACTACATGGCTATGACTGTGAACTAGCAGTTTATGAATGATTAGTAAATGAGGAACTAAACCATACCTCATACACGTGTCCCAGTCTATAATCTGTAAAGAGCACAATGGGAGGGTTGGCCAGAAACACTGGAACAGGCTCCTCTGGACTCCTTTTGGTGAAAGAGAAAAAGCAGTTTGTATTTTACATCCTAGAGTAGGTTGCTGTTTATACAACATGGACTGTAGCAGGCCAGAGTGCATTGCACACAACATTAAACAATATACATATTGTATCTCATGTACCAGAACTTTAAATGTAACTCCACAAAACACTATGGTAACAAATAAAAATGTTCTACAATGGCGGCAGAGTTCACTTGTTGTCATGGGTAGGTGAAGGTACAGGTTAGGCTTTCTGCCAATCAATGTGAAGAGCTCACAAAAATCCACTCATTTTGAAGTTTCATGCGGTCAGATTTGTAAAAGATGCATCTGCTTTGTTCACACTGAAAAATAACCTTGTATACTTACACTTCTGTACCCCAGACAAACAAAACAACGTTCTGGCGGACTTGTAGTACCCTCCAATAAAGATGTAATGTAAAACACAATATTCTAGAAGGAAATCTGCTCAACATGCATGCTATGTAAGAAATGCCATTTGCCTGATGCAGCTGGAAACAGCTGAAGGCCAAAGCATGGTATGTGCATTTAACAATCCACGGGTTTTGTCTGGTATGGACAAAAAGCAGTGTTTACCTCCTGTAAAGCTTGAGTTCATCCCATTGTGCTAGAGTTATGTAGTTACAGTAAGCAATCTCAATGCAATTGCCTTGTTTTGAAGAGCCTTTAGTTGTTTGTGAAGACATAATTTGGCAATAATCCTATAGAACAAATCAATTGTGTATCATAATGACTTAATATGGACCCCTGATGAGAGAGCGCAGTCAGTTGGAGGACTCACTCTTGTGATTTCTTTGGATCTGTTCCATGTGGTCAGACCATGTGCCTAGATGTGTGACATACTGTTGGCAAACAAGTAAAACAGGCTACGGAATGGTTTTGATTAACCAATTCAAGTATTTAATTTTCATCCAGATAAATAGCTGAGTTCTTATCAAGCCTTTTTTATCAAGATGTAGATACAAAAACATTCAACTTCAGAAACAGTGATGTTCAAAAATGTTGTCACTATTGTTTTGCGTACACACGTATACTTCATTTGGAAACAACAGTTGGATAAGGCTGGCTCAGGTCACAGGCATAAAACAGGAGTGTGATCATATCTTGGGAGATTCCCCAAAGTAAAATTTTCACGCACAGAAGAAAAACATCACCAGTGACTCAAACACCAGTGACAGGCTCTGCTGAGCCCTAAATAATATTCAGGGCAGGGCAGAATTTGCAGAAGCCAGAGCCAGCATGCCATTGCGCCTGTGATGGATTTGATAAAAATAATAATCCTGCTAAGTGGCACCGCCTGTTGACACACAGGGGCACGAATTGGACCATGTTGTGCCTAATCGTAGCATCTCAGATGGATTTCAGAGAACAAGAAACGGGCTAACTGTGCACATTTTTGAGAAAGCCCATGTTAGTGCATACACTCCCAAACTGAGGAAGGATAGTGTTGGGATGGGCCTTGAGTTGCTATTGGATATTCCAAATTGGAGACAAAATAGGATGAAAATAAATTAATACTGTATGTACCAACGAAAATAAATGAATTCATAAAATGACACCGATTGGCCACATTATTAGCCACATTTGTAAGTACTGAGCTTTCAGAAGTGGTCTGTGCTGACAATTCAGTCTTGTTTCATGCACAAAACAAGAGACAAACATTATACCACTCATGCATACGATTGTTAGTGCAATGACTCATGACTAATTTCAATGACTAATATGAAGCTTACTTACTAATTAATACCATTTCAGCATCACTCCTTATTCAAGCACATGGCATGATTTAAACAACAATCTGACTCTAGCTAGTCGCAAATTGACATACCCATTAGCAGATAACAACCTAGGTGCTGACTGCACTGTTAAATAAAACCACCATTATAAGTGCAGGTTGTGTACTTTCCAATAAGCAGTAAGTTCAACATTCAGATTGAATACCGGTGGTGCTACAGGATGCAGGTTGGCACCAGGATTGGCTACTGTACCTCTCCTCCACCACCACCCTTCTCCCATTCACCACCCTCTCCACCCTCTTGGCGGGCAGGATGAGTGACTTGCCACCACGCTGGGCGTGTGGGGGCAGGAAGCGGGGGTTGCGCAGGAAGTTGTTCCGCTCCTTCAGCCTCAGTAGGGCAGCACTCTCCTCAGCCTGGAGGCTCCTGCTGAGTTCCCCTGACCACACGGGCCTGCGCTCCTGCCCACGCTTCTGGACACAGTTAGGGGCAGTTGGCAGATGCAGGATTAAATGTGACAGCTTAAATCAAAATAGTGGTTAACAACAATTGCTCTGCAGAGGAGCGCTCTGATTGGAGGTTCAGCTAGCCAATCAAGAGGCCAACATAGGGTCAATTGTACCCATGTGATCCGCATGATCTCCTATGCATACCACATAAACTGTCATAGAGAATCATGGCACCCCCATGATCACCTACGGGCACCCCATTAACTAGCATGGAGTACTCATGAAACTGCCATAAAGTTGTAAATTTCTAATAGGAATCCCATGGGAGTTTTCCATAAGGGTAGGTTCGTTCATTTGTGGTTGGGAAATTTCCTGGCACACCCAGGTTACTTCCAGCACAGTAGAGGGCAGCATATAAAGTGATAAAGAAAACCAGCATAAACCTAGAACTAATTGGCAGCTTAACGTTTCACCTCATTGCGTTTGCTCTGGGACAAAGTGCTGCACTCTGGGGTTGAGGGGAGTGTCAGGGTCCCCTCTGAATGTTCCAGCATATCCTGAGCCATCCTGTCCGGGGGCGGGATCACAGTGTACCCGTCATCCTGAGGCAGACTGCTAATATGCTTACTGAAGCAAATTGTTGGGTTAGCAAAGCCAGGTGGAGATTTTCCTATGGGAAGGCATGTTGACAAAGATGTACATAGCCATATTTAAATGTGCTGTCTCCTCTCAACCTTGATCAGGAATAAATACAAATGATGAATTGAGCATGTTGTACCTCTGGTTACTTTTATGGGCGGGGTCTGCTCTGTGATGTAATCTTCGGGACAAATCAAATTGTTGCTTTTGAGTAGAGTGTTGTCCACACACCATTTGAAGGTTGACTTCACTGTAAATAAAGGAAAATGTTTCTCATTTATATCACCAGTGTACACAAATACAAAGCAAAAGTATCATAAAAAATTTGTGGAGTACATTATACTGATGAATTGTATACCACAAATATTTTTCTTCAATTATCCTTCATAAGAAAAACAGACTGATTTCTGCTAGTGGGGTGGGAGCAGTGCACCTGGAGGTAGACCCAGTTGATGGTAGACCTCTCCCACCTCCTCCACTATTTTGTTGTGAACCAGCTCCTCCTTGGCTGTGGCTTGGAGCCTGGCCTGTAGGATGTGTTTCTCTAGCATATCAGCTTCACTTATTCGCCGGTTATACTCCAAACGGGCCTACGAATGGACAAACGGCACATTGTCCATTATTCAACAACACAGACACGTTGGACTCAGTTCAGACCTGCTAGAAGACAGGCCCAGCTTACTGCATCTGGATCTCAGGTGAAATGTTTAAACAGTTAAATTTAATTAAGAAAATTGTGAAATGATGATTTGATTACTCACCTGCTGAAGCTCCTCCACGTATGTGTCCTGGTAACTGTTTCCTCCCCTTCTTGACTTAGTCAGATTAGCCACTTTGTCTTTTCCAATAACTTCTGCTGTGTACAGGTCTTTGAAGATACTGGCCAGCAGATGGGAAATATCCTGACAAGAGACAGAGAGCTTTTCTGCTCTTCCCATATATCACAGATACATTGTTCTAGCAGTTTTGTCATTTTCTAAACACATAAAGTATTAGCGTTAATCAACTCCAGCAGTATTAAATCAACTGTAACGAAGTCCCCAGGCCGCAGTATGCACTATATTACAGTTGAAAGCACTCTATCAAAGTTTATTTCGCACTGAACATTTTGCTGTGTTCCCAGCCACATGCCCCTTTTGACATTGTCCGCAGTGTTCCTACCGCAAATATCCACCAATAAAGGAGCTAACAACGGTTTTATGCACACTGCTGAGCGATTTTTTCATTGTATCAGTCTAGGCAGAAGCTACAGAAAACGACTTAAGTCGATTCAATTTTACTAGCTACGATTTACCGTTCTCATTAAGGCGTGGATGGCCCCACGCCCGACTGCGGCCAGTAGCCACACAAGGTAGAGCACATTTTTGCAGTAGGGTTGGCCTTTATTGTTGAGTGTTCATGCATGGGATCTCCCTTGCTCAATTTTAATACAAGACGAGTTCATGTACGGACATGTTGCGCTTTCGCCCGTAGCCTACCTGTGTTTTCTCTGAAGCTGGCCGGTGCCTGTTCATAATAGGGTCAAGCACATTTTGAGATGTGGATTCGGAGTCTTGATGCATGGTGTCAGTTCTAACAGGTGTTCGTTATAGCAAGATGCGCTGGAAGACAATAGTCATTCCATAGCTATAAATGCACATGAAACGAATTTGTAAGCCTAAATTTGTCAGCTGTCTGTGTACACTTCTGTGTACAAGTTGTAACCATAGTAATAGGTGGAGTCTCTTAAAGGCACAGGCTGTATTTATTGACATGAATTGCGAATAAGTCCATTTTTAAATAGCATTGTACAAGAAAGACCCTTCTTTGATTAGCACAATGTAAAAGCGATTTATATGTTATTGTGCTGTTAGAGAAAATAATTTGCTTGGCTGCATTCATTTATTCTACTGTAATTTTTGTTGTGATTTATTTACTGTTAAACTGCAATAAACCTGTATGGTTAAAACAAAACCTGACCGAGGCTTCATGTTTAGCTGTGTCCCCTTATAGAAAAAAATAGAAAAAGAAGCATTCAGTTTATTTTAAGACAGTTGCAATGGAAATAGCAAAAACGGAATAACTTATTGGACTATTGCAAATGTGCAAAATTACTCTGGACAAAACATTTCATTTTGCATATCAACGCAATTTTGCGAAGTACTGCTGTACAAACAGAAAGTAAGTTTTCAGAGTTGGAAAAACGAGTTACACATAATTCTCAGTGTCTTCTGTCCCTGGCATGAATTAACATGTCCTCTATCAGGTATCTGCTTTAGCAAGATGCCCTGTGTGCCACCCAACCAGAATATCTACATTCCATTCCATTGACAGAGTGTATGACTGTGTTAACCCTTTTTTTCAATGTGCCTCTCTAATGAACTTTAAAGTTAACTTTAACTAGAATTCCCATGTGCTCTCACCATTAGTGCCATACGATCACAGATCATATGTTAAGCAAATGATACAGTCCAAAATTGAATGTTTAGCAAACTATAAGTGGATATGTAATATGATTTGAAATTATTTAATAAATTAAGTGAAAATGACCAGGGCTGTTGGTAGATTATCTGGTAAGGCATTATTCTCATTCTAGTGCATGGATGGACCCCACGGTCCAGAAACAAATCTTGACTGGGGCCAGTAGCCAAACTGGGCAGTGTGTAATTGGCAGTAGGGTTGCCTTATGTTGGGAGGGTTCATAAATGCATTTATCGCAGAGCTGAATTGACACTCCGAATAGGCTCTCCTGGAGGGAACCACTTAGCGGCACACCATGACTGTTCTTTATCTGGGTACAGTCACATACTGTGACAAAGAGGCAGGACACCCCCACCTTACACCAGACCACTCGGGTACCCAATAGACCTTCCTGTAATTCAGTTTCATCTTATCATGTTGTATTTTCTCACCATATTGTATTTCACTGAACTTAGGCACATGCAGTTCATTGCCCCATATATACAATGAATTCTAGAAAAAGTTACGGTCTTAAAGTTTTGTAAATGATGTGCAAACTTGTGATATTATACACAGCACATCATCCTTGCATATTGTGCAATTGTCCTGACCTGAACTTAGAATGGGCTTGAACTTTATTGTGCATTATGTGCTGATAATCAGCCAAATAATTTGCTGAGAATAAATTCATCATTTATAATGGCTGCTGCGGGTCACTCAGTTTAAAGCATGGGTTTCTGGGACAGTCAAAATAACCAATGCCTAACACATTTCCCCTTAGGCAAAAGCATCTGTGAAAAAGGAAGCACAGCTGATTTCTGGGTCAATGCACTTACAGTATACTGTTCAAGACAAAACACTGCACACTGATTTTCCCTGCCCAGACACTCCCAGAACAGGTTTTGTGAGATTATTTTAGTCATAACAACTGAATAAACATCTTGATTAATAAATGTTACCAACTAAGCGACAAAAATGTTCACATTTTGAATGGGCGTCCTGGCCATATTTCAATTATGGATGTTTGCTTGTTAATTTTCCCATATCAAGCAACACAAGTAATTCTTTATTGCTGCTTTCTTATGTATATTTTCAACTGGAGGAAATGAACAATTCCTGTGTTAGACTGCCAGTGCTGTCTCAATAGAAATTTAGTTTCCTGGAAATAAAATTATGACCATAGTACTGTTCATACTCTATAGGACAGAAATGATGTGTGGTTGGTCAATGTATTATGTATATCAAGAGGATAGTACTTGGCAATGCAGCAGGACACCCATAATTACTTATTTTCAGCTCAGGCCGTATCTACCGGAGGGCACACACTCACACACATCTGTACACTCCATCCCAGGCCAGATTCAAACCCAGGACCTTCTTACGAGAGTGCTACCCACATAAAATACCCGTGCAGTTGTTATTACATGTTTAATATGTAATATTAACATAAAATTGTACATGACATGAATTCCAAGCCACATGACGAGCCATTAATAAAACATTTGCAAAGGATATCTGGATTATGTTCATAAAAATGATTTCAGAAACAGTAAGTACAATATCATTCCATTTTTTGCAAACTAATTGAAAGATTGTTCAATGCCACTGAAAAGTGCTTGGGGCTGAATGAGGCCACAGAAGAGCACATAACGTTTATGCGAATATGGAATTAGCATTGTTGTTCCTAGTAAGTGTCAACAACAGACTGTGCTTTCACATAACCCCAAGGGCTGGGGTTCATGCAACAAAATCGGCTGAGTAGATACAATAGAGGAACAGATGGAAGACAGTATGGTTTCTGTGCCATCAACATCACGCTCTAATGAGGATCACAGGCTTCATCATTTATTTGCCAACCCTTCTTGCCAGTTTCTTTCCAAACAAGTATACATTGCAAGAGCTTTGACAGGCCTACTCCACAATATGAAGTACAAAATATCATGAGCAATAACTCAGGAACTGAAGGCATGAAATAACTTTGTGGGTGACTGCTGACCAGATTAATATGTTGAGAAACAGATGCTTGTCTTTCATATTGTTCCACCGGGCTAGCCTTGTTTTGCAAGATGTTGCACCTCTTACAAATTTTACATTTTCAAAAATGCATGAATTTGATGAATTTAAAGATAAAGATAAAGATAAACTTTATTGAACCCCATGGGGTAATTTATCGTCTGCATTTTGACCCATCCTAGTTACTTAGGAGCAGTGTGCAGCCACAGTGCAGCACCCGAGGACCAACTCCAGTTCTGAGGCCAGTGCCTTGATCAAGGGAAACTGCAGGAGTGCACCTAACATGCATGTTTTTGAGCGTGGGAGGAAACCGGAGTACCCGGAGTAAACCCACGCGAACACGGGGAGAACATGCAAACTCCACACAGAAAGGCCCCAAGCCGAGATTCGAATCCACAACCTTCTTGCTGTGAGGCGGTGGCACAGTGCTAACCACTGTGCCACCGTGTCCGCCCTTTTACTGCATATGCATTTTGCTGCATACACATTTATTATTGGTATCTGGGTTTCAGTAGAGAACCCTTGAGTGTACTAAGTGTATTCCCATGAAAAAACTATCCACTCATTCAGTTTATATACTTTTCTTTGTATGAGTGATTTGTTGTGTTAAGGTTCTCTAAGTGAAAGCAGACAGGACAAAAACAGGAATCTCAATAATGGCATACAAAAGGTCATTGAAACAACTACAAAGCACAGGTCGAATAAGGTACAATACTCATTGTGTACAGTTATTCATAGCCAAGTTATTACTTATAATCTAACACGTTGCGCAGAAACCATTAAACGGTCACCTTAAACGCACGCTGTCTGCTGTACATTTTACGCATTAAATCAATTACCCAGACTCAACATTGTTGCGACGACTTAATTCAAATAATTTGGTTTATTTTATACTAGGTTAAATAATCCCATGTAGGCTATAACGTATAGAATTATTTTTGTGTCCTGAATACAATGCCTTAAATGTACCGGGGGACTTTAAATCAGCGACCCATGTTGTAGGTTGCCACATGACAGCATATGGCCGATCTGAAGAACTGAAGAGCAGTACTGTACATTTGTAAATTCAAGTGGTCAGAAAGTAGCCGCCGAACTGTGGGAGTATGCAATGGGAAAAGAATGTGTGTTAGATTGCCCTGGTGATGCTTCGTGCACCGTGTGTTCGCTTGTGGTAGTGTTAAAGGCATCAAATCTCAGTCCAAGATTATCCATGTGATACATGTTTTAGCGAATGAGCCAATGATGTGCTCGCCAAACCGGTAGGTGTGGAAATTAATAGTCTATGCCTGTCGTTCGCGATAGAACTCCAATAAAGTTGGACGGAGTGTCATCTTCATTAATACACCTTTTTATACCTTATATTCTTTCGACGTATTTGTATTCAATTAAAATAACATAAAATAGGCTTTATTAAAACAACAAGCGGGGAACGGATATATAGCAATTGTAAACCGAACTACAGGTATTCCGCGCCGTAATCCAAATTATGGAGTCAAAACATGGTAAGCAGTACATTTCATTTTCATATTTAAATTGTTTATTATTTCCTTTTTACATTGACCATAAGATATAATTCGGTGGATTTTTCCATTGATTTCTTACGCTTTTCGTTGTTGTCATTTCCCCACAATCTTTAGCTCTGTATGTTTTTAGGCACATGAAAAGGCTTGAATACTGTTTGCAAGTACATCCAATCATGTGGGCTGATTGCGGTGTTCGTAATAAACGTTTGAGCTGTTATGCATCACAGTGGTGAGCACTGCCATTGATTAATGAATCACCTCTAATGTTCAGTAAGAAAACCAGATTTATAAAAAGTTACACACATATCGATACACAAATGTAAAGACGTATATCCATTAGCAGTCGTGCTATTCAATACCTTTATACATTTCTTTAGAAATGAAACTCAAAGAGTGGAAGTGACAGTGCCTGACATTTTAAAGTTCAGAACAGAATGATATGCATGCTGTAAGCAATACGGTGAGCAGAAAACTACAACCCACTACAGGGTAGGGCACCATTGGCAACGCCTGTATGACACAACGAACAATTGCGTCCCTCTGTCACTAACAGGCTGAGTCAATGACAACAGTTGTCACGCTCGGTAACTACAGAAATTTTTTTTTTTTTTTCACCATACCACAAAAAAAAAAAAAAAAAAAAAAAAATGCAACCACAAGTCTTATTTAATTTCATGTAATGATCAATGGCGGTTGCTGAGCTGAAAACTGATTGGGTCGAAAACTTTACTTTAAACTGATCATGGCCTCGACCTGTTTTCATTAATTTTCCTTGATCAACAAGCGTGCCAACGATCTGACTAATCTATTGAAAAGTAACACCCAGCTTCTTCACATTGTGTTTGGGGGATTAAATGATTAATTTAATTTAGAAAAATCAGTTTTAATCACTTAGGCAACACAAAAATATACATCACTCTGAACTCCTGTGTTAATTTTCAGCATGACAGCATAATATTGAAGCCCAAGTTTTCCAACAACTTGGGCTTCAATATTGTTAAAAAATCTTCCCATTCCAGATCTTTACCATGAATATTCTCCACGTGTAAGTGTGGAGAAGGAAGAGGTCTACATGCATCCACTAATAGTGTTGATAAAATGTGCACAATTTTGCAATGCAAATTGAAAGAATTTTATTACTCGCTAAATGGCTTAATTGAGCAGAGCTATAGCCTATGATGGTATTGCGTATTTTGTGAATTAATCTCTGTATTGATAATCAAGAAAAATGACTGAAAACAGGTTGTGACCAATAGTCGGGAAGTTTCCTGCCACACAAATTTTCAGCTCACCAACCTCTGATGGTAGTGACATAGTCACATAATTGTAAGTGTGACATGATCCTTTGAATAAGTCTCCATTATAAAACTGTGTTGTAATGTAGCTTGAAACCAACTGACTGGCCTCTGTCAGAGCTATACAGGCAGTTTAGGTTACTTATAGGTTTATGTTAGAAAGTTAAATTACTTACTTTTGTTGGGAACGCTTGAATGGGGATGCAGGAGTGTGAGTGAGTTTTGCATTTACAGTATGCATACCAGAATTCAGGATTCTCCTAAAGGATTCTATTAGAAACACTTGTGCAAATCCCATGTCTTCAGTTTCATTGACTGATATTACACTGAACCAGTAAGTCCGTGTAATGACTGATTATGGCTCTATGATCCAAATGTGCTTTGCCTGCCTAAACGCTAACCAAGAAAAGGTTTTTTTTGTGTGCAATTGCTACTCTTGGTTTTTGTATTAAACTAGTAATTACAATAGTAACTGTTATTTTCAAAGGAAAAAATTGTCTAATGGCTAAGAAATGTGAGAGGAAAGACTCCTTGTAAGGCTACTTGTCATGTGTTTCCAGGACAAACAGAAGAATTTTAGGCACAAATCAGTTGAGAGATTGAAAAAAAAGCTGAAAAAGACAGGTGTATTTTATTAGACTCAAACTAACTAATGGAGTTATGACGACACTGTGACCTCAGCATGCAACTATGATGTGATGTGGTAATGGCTACTTTAAGATCTACTGTCTGCTCTACGATTGTTTTCATTTAGGTTTAGGGGTAAAACGGCTTTAAAAAGACTGCATGTCACAATTTTTTGATTATCATAAAAATATATCATAAAAGGCCTATA
Source organism: Anguilla anguilla (assembly GCF_013347855.1). Taxonomy (NCBI): domain Eukaryota; kingdom Metazoa; phylum Chordata; class Actinopteri; order Anguilliformes; family Anguillidae; genus Anguilla; species Anguilla anguilla. The sequence goes on along the minus strand of NC_049204.1, from coordinate 17,374,343 downwards.
TTATGCATGGCTGATGGCAACTAGTTAATGGATCTTTTCGAGTGTTGTCAGCAGTTTAAGGGAAGAATCTGAATTAGAATTTTTGCCAGACTTACAGTACAGATTGGGAGAAATGCTAAATATTTCAAAATATTTGAAAAATATTATATGCAAAAAACTTAAGATCCATTCATCCATTATCTACACCTGCTTATCCTGGGCAGGGTCGTGGAGGGTGCTGGAGCTCATCCCAGTAAGAATTGGGAAAGAGGCAGGAATACACCCTGGACAGGCTAATCTATTTTAGAGCACACACAATTCACTCACACACTCATACCTATGGGCAATTTAGAGTCTCCAAACAGCCTACCTGCATGTCTTTGGACTGTGGGAGGAAACCGGGGTACCCGGTGGAAACCCGCGCAGACATGGGGAGAACATGCAAACTCTACGCAGAAAGGCCCAGGCTGGATTCGAACCCAGGACTTTCTTGCTGTGAAGCGACAGTGGTACCCACTACAAAAAATATATACATAGAAAATCACCCTTGGCTTAACGCCAGATTTTCAGTGGGGTTAGTTGAGGTTAGTATGTGTAATGTAACTAAAACGCAAAAGCCAGTGAAATATTTGCTATTCTTAAGATGTAAATAATGCTCTTGCCAATGAAGAGACCCACAAGAAATGTGTTTAAGGAGGTCACTGCAATATTGCAGTAGTAGCCCCAGCTGTTAATATTTGTAGCATCCATTTCCAACTATCTACAAAAACAGCAAGGCTTTGCTAAAAAGCATGGTGCAGTTGCTGCTAGTGACACTCCCAGTCGTGCAAAATAGATACGTGATGATCAGTAAGTAGGCCTACTGTTAGCAAGCGATAATTAAATAACTTTCAAGCTTAGATAATGTGGAATAAAAGCCTTTCTTTATTTGGGTGTGTCCAGAGTTTGAGACTGCTGTCAAATCTAATGTTAATGTACAGTAGCTCAGTGTTACAACTATATTACACATTGAATGATGGTAAAACCTGGGTTATGTTGTTTTTTTAAAGTGTAGTCAGGTAGTCTAATGTTACTGCATGGGACAACCTGATCTAACCTAGTGATGAGGAATGATACTTATGACATGACTTACGTATATGAATATTAATGAACACAGGATGCATGCCCAATCTGTCATAATCTTCTAAACGATAATCTAGTAGTGTTTATTACAATTGGGTTAAAAACGATGAGGAAGACAATCAGTTGTCACTTCTGGAGAATATAACCACAATTTGAATCCAGCTTCCTGGACTTTTAAACTACTGTTGAACTGAAATTTTATTTTACAAGCCTTTAGCGAGGAATGCTCATTATTTTATATTATGAGTTGATCTTCAATTTCCAAGGTGATTAAAATACAGTCACACAGCTGGATTTTTACTGACACAATTCAGGTTAAATAGTGTTAGATTCAGGTTAAATACCCATCAATGAATCACTACAGCAGTATCCTTAAAATCCAACTTTTCTGATGTTGGTAAGGAATCCAGGTCACAAACCCTATATATATATATATATATATACCACAGGTATCAAAGTCATCCATACACCTTGTTCTCAAGGCCTTAATTGGCAGCTGATTGAAAGGAAACCACAAAAACCCGCAGACACTGCAGCTCCCTTGGGATTCAGTTTGACACCCCTGCCAACCATTTATACAGTCTTACTGACAATGGACCTTGGTACTTAGAGGGATAATCTGCTTTTTCAGAGTGTTAGGTACACACATTTCCATGACGGTTTATAATGCATTACTTAACAGCTGTCTGATATAACACATTTTTACATTATGCTGCAATAGGTCAACATATTGGGGTTGGCATTTTTCAACCACTGGATGGCATCCTAGCTCCAGTTTGACTGACAGTGACATTTAAACTTTCAGACTGGCAACCATTGGTTCACTAAAATAAATAATTTAATTGTATTCTTTTCATACATGGGTCAGCAATATTGAGGGTTTCCTCCTCATTTTAAACTATACATACATGAGCGGATGCCTTTATCTCCAGGCAATTTCTTTTCTTGCAGTGCTTTGAACACTGATACTATATGAGTTACTAGTGGCAGTCTCAGATATTTCATAGCAAATATCGGTTGTCTACAGACTACCTAACCTACCTATAGAGTCCCAAGGCGAAGAGGCTACCCCTAAACAATACAGTTGCTTAAGAAATCAGCTAACTGTTTGTGTAGGCTAGGAATAATTGACGATTGCTATTTATAACATGCTAAAAGTAGACTTATGGGAAAAGATCATCTCAATAAAGCTGAACGTTAGTTCTTGGTTTTACTGTCACTTTCTAGTCAATTTACAAAACAGCTCTTGTTACAGTAGGTAACAACAACAACAACAACACTGCAAGTATCCACTGGCCATATCCGCCCAGCTTAAAATAATTAAGTATAAGGCCTAATGTAAACCGTTAAACTTTTAAATCTTTCTTGTTCAAGTGGTCTTTAAATTGCCCTAAAAGCATTAGCCTACAGCCTGCATCAGCTGCCATGTGGGCAACTATTGCGCCAAGCATTCCTAAAAATTATAAACCTAAGGAATTTAGAACAACAAAAAAACTCCCGTTCATTTTAGCCAATTTTAACTAGGAGTGACAAAACCGGAATAAGAGCGTTCAGCGCAGTTAGGTAGCGGTGATTTTTTTTAGCGGGGCTATTTACATTAGGGTTGCACACGCCCAAAGTAGCCTACAGACGGGATTTGAAAACGCAATGGATTTCAGCTACCTTTGCTTATTTTTAAAACAAAGTTAAAGACGCCTTACTCTTTTTTAAGTGCTGTTGTTGAAATTAGTTCGCGATGTCATGTTTACGGAAATGTTCCAAAAGGACAAACTCGGAGGAATCGGTTTTTCAAGCGGAGATAAAGAGAGTCGCACTGGAAAATGGGAAGTTGATAGGTATTGTAAGTTTTCATTCTTGCATAGTTTTGCTGCCTGTAACTTCGATATTTGTTTCCAGTTTTGTTGTCGAGGACTTGTGTTTTTACGTTTTTTATTAAATAATTTTTCATCCACTATCAGGAACATTCCGTAGTTCGGCAGCATTGAGGCTGTCTACTCACGGCAGCACGGGCTTCCACGCACTGCGAATAACTGTAGTCTATAATGAATGGTTCATTTTTTCTGTAAGCTAGTTGGATAAGTCGCAGAGTCCCCGTTTACCAGAGCTATCGGATAGCATACGTTCTTGTGCCTTTATTTTTCAGTATGGCATTATTATATAAACACATGAAGATTATTGTCTTCCAGTGTATGTTACAGTAGACATTGGCTAACCACACAGTCATTCCTTAAATTTCAATGTAGCCTAAGGGTTGGCGTTAATTCACGACTTGCTGTTGTTTTTGAGCTTCTAAACTTAAAACTTTGAAGGTTATTTTTGCCCATGCACACATACCATCCATATTACGTATACATAGGCTACATAACTATTGACATGTTATTTTCTTCATACTCTTGAGATCTGTTTTAGCTGGCATGGTGAACATAAACAAGACAAGACACGCGCATATAATGTTGCGTGACATTTTACCGCTCATGGGTTTTATCTGGGTAGCCAATTTAGGAGCCCTGCAATATTGAATGGAAAACAATACTGTATTTTATAAAACTGGCCCTGGAGGTGGTGATAACTTACAAAATTTGTCGGTACCGCCAGCCTTATTTTGGGGGAGGTAAATAGAGAAAAATGTAGAGGGTGAAAGTGAACCTTGTGTTTTACTTGTAGTAGGCTAGTTTCTTGGAGGATATGCAACAGAATATCATCTGACATATGATTTGAGAAAATTATAACTTTTGATGTTTGATTCTACTTTTGCGTTAACAGTTGAAATCTAGAAGACTTTCTCATTAGCACCCAACCAAAATTAAATGCTTAATTTTAAGGTCTTTAGAGATTTCAGTGTGAGATATATTTGGCTCCCATCTGAGTAATAAAAAATGGATTACCCTTCCTCTGGCAAAGCAAGCAGGACTGTATCAAAACACTCCACATAGCACATCCTTGTTGGGCCACTATTTGAGACAGATTTTTTTTTTGGGTCGTGGCACAATTTTGTGTGTAGGGAGGATGCTTATATTCTCATTGTTGGGGGTTGTACAGTTTACCTGAATTGTGACGCTCACATGTCTCCGCACTAGCCAATTTCCTCTAACAGTGCTTTTCAGGAATCAATTTAAATTACACAATAAATGGCATGTGGATTTTTAGGAACTCAGTCTCTGTGAAGACATTGTAAACTTCTGTAGAAAATTGTAAGTACATTTTTGACTTGGCACATACAGCTGTATGTATCATAATGCTTCATGTGATTATAGGCGGTTTTCTGGGAATTTTAGCCACTGTGAGGTCACACCAGGTAAGGGGACAGCACATACATAACACAGCAAAGGGAATGGAACATAGCAAAAGTAGTCAGACCAGATGGAAAAATATGCATTTTGAATATAAAAATGTAATATGCCCTCTAGGTTTATATTTGCATACAGTAGGGCAGATCAATCATTCAGGCCTGAAGCATTTTAAAAGGTGCCTTGTTCACAGTACCCCTTCTTAAAGGGATAGTTTACTTTCTCAGGTTGACATTGCTTTGCAGGCTTTGGCATTACTCAAAATATTTTTTCTTGCTTTAGACCACAGACCCCCAAATGCCTTATACCTGCCATTCAAAAACCTGTCTAAATGTTTTAAGTATCCTTCATTGCAAGCATTAACTGACTCCAATCTCCAATCAAAAACATAAACTAAACCTGAAAAATATTTTTTAAACTCGAGAAGGTTCTCTTGTATGTGTGTTTTTAAGTTGGTAACAAGCCCCCCATTGCTTGACAAAGAGTAGCCTAATACCGTTTTAATGAAAGAGGAGCCTTTCCCTTTTTAACTCGGTCTCTCTCTGAGAAATTCAAATGTCTGTGGTTATTTTCATGGCCATTAACTGGCTTGAGGACGTGGATTAATTGTTCATTGATTAGGATGTGCTCGCTCAGTCTTGCATTGTAAACTGATAGAACGATAATTAGCCTCTCAGCTGCTGTGAATGGCTCAAAGGGGCTTTCTCCCTCAGCATTATAGGTTATTCAATAACAGCAGGCACATTACAGGAGTCAGCTTTGAGGCTGGTCCCAACACGTTCATATTTCCTCAGATCTTTTCCAGAATTCCACGTTTTTTTGATAATGCTAAATTGCTACAGGGTTATAAAACTTGGCAAATCCCTTGGAATTGAATGCAGCAGCCATACACCTTAAGAGGATAACTGATAACATAATTGGCATAGACCAAATTACAGTGGCTGCTCTGTACCAAAAAGTATGAAAAAGCAGGCAAATATCTTGTGGTTAACCACCCAGTACAGGTCAACTGTGTAATAGAAGTAGACACAGGAATGGCGGATATAGATATAGATTAACAAAACATAGAAATATGAAAATGCGGGGACTTTCCAAGCCAAAACTATTTAGAATGAGAATTTGATTAGCATTGTGCAGACATGCAATTGTCATGTTTTAATTTACATTTCCTCACAAGGTCAAAATGCACACAACCTGTTATGGAATTTATAGGATATCCAGATCCATTAGGCTAAGTCTTACAAGCTGCATAAAACAAAAAGGTTTCTGTGTCTGTCCCCCACAATAGAAGGACATGTAACAACTAGGCTGGTTGTCACTCTCTCACGGGGGTGCCCTGAATGAAAGTGTTTGGAGCCCCTGTTTCTTCCCGTCTTTGTGCTTTAGAACTCAACTGCCCTAGAAACATTTTTCAGCATACATGCGAGCATGCAAGGCCAGAGTCCTCTTTGAAATAAGACACGTTTTTCTGAAGTGGGTCCCAGTGGTTTGTAAACTATAGTGCTCTCACTCCGGTTACGCATCTTCCAAAGCACATTTCGGCACATGCAAGTTTTCGGAATCTGGAGAACTCTTGTCTCTCCATTGTAGAGGCCACTCAAGCTTTTCCTCCTTATGGGCTGCTGGCTTCCGGGTCAGTGGATATTTCCTTTACTGGGTAACACATGTTATGATGACATTGCATACATGGAGTTGAAAGTTCTGTGAGAGATTGGAAAATGCAACACACTTGGGTGGAGACTACAGAATATAAATTGGTTATGCAATTTGTGGTTTAAATAATACTGTTGAGGGACGTTCTGTGCACTGTGATAATTTTTCCTAAATAATTTTAGAGTTATAGTTTAGGCCTGAATTCATCCATAAATTTTCATTATCTTTGTTACTCAGTTAATTCTTTTTCTTTACATGCATTATTCTGTGTGAGTGTTCAGCAGACACACTTATCCAGAGACTCACAGACTTACAGTGACTTACAGAGCTTGCATTTTTCACTCCCTGTCCATATATAAGTGACTGTGGCCAGCTTCTTTTTTTGGCTGGACCGCAACAGCGAGGCCAGCCGTACAAACGCAAATGTTGGTGACTGAGTGACTGAGTGATGAAGTTACACCATTGGTCGGCTGAGTTATGAAGTTACACCATTGGTCGGTCGGTCACGTGTGTTAGGTCCAGCCATATACTAGGTTTTAAGCTGGTCTTGTTTAAATTCAGCAATCCCCACATTCATTGTTAAAAATTGTGCTTTCCTGTTAAAAATCTGTTTGCATTTAAAATGTAGCAGTTGTATTTGTTTGTAAATAAAAAGGCAAAGAAAACATAGAATATGGTTCTGAGTAAGCGCCAGTGGCAGCAGTGTACGCCTAACTTCTGTTGGTGCTTTCCCAGGTTTGGAGGGGGATACAGATCTCCAGTTCCTGTTGAGAGGGGGTCCGCTCAGGAAGGTGCGCTCCGACTCCTGGCAGAAGAGTCGTTTCTTCAGGCTACTGGAGGACTGCAAAACGATGTGGCACGAGTCGCACAAGGCCCTGAAGTCCAACAAGACCTGTGAGTCCACCCGCTTGCCCAGTGTTGCTTATAATGACCAGCCTTCTGAGCGGTTACCTTTGGCCTTGGGCAGTATGCATAATCTGAACTGCAGTAGCAAATCCGTATCAGTGACTTATGTGAAACTAGGAAATAGCCTTTAATTTACAAAATACAAAAGATAAGGTTACCACCAAAGGCATAATCGAAGAAGGAACAGCTATTCATTTAAGACAGGTTGCAGCATGCTGTTCCTTGGCTACCTAAACGCCCACAATTAAGTACTGTAATTAAAAGTACGCTGAAATGGTGTGTGTGAATTCTTCTTATTTAAAAGTCTGAAGCACTGTGTGGCATAAAACATTGTCAAATTGTAGACTGCCTGTGACTGAATAGCTGGTAACAGTCAAGCAGAATGATAAGTATAATGCTACCTGCCATAATATAACTTTAGATGGCCAATTAATTCCGGTTTTTATTTTGCATTTAATGTGAAAGCACAGAGATGTCCTGAGACCTGACAGGTCAGTACCTCATAAAACAAGTAAAAATGCCATTCTTGCTCTCAGTCATAATCATATTCCTGTGAACGGAAGTATCTATTTGGTGATGCACATCATTGATGCCAGGAAGAGCTACACAACCTAACTCCTGTCCACAGGATATGAATGATGGAAATTAATATTAATGTTTATTGAAGACAAGTTTCAGATGATTATGAATGTAGGCTCCTGGTCAATATGACATCCGTGTGCAGTATTATGGACTTTTGGTATCACAAATTACTGAACTAGATGGAGAGAGTACCCAGAATAGGCTCCTACATGCACATAAACAAAAATACAGATCACCCCTACCACTCCTCACTATTTAGTTCCAGACTCATAGGTCTTCTGCAGCTTTTCCCTGCTGGGTCAGGTCCACAATTATGCCCTCTCTCCTTGCTGCCCCACCATGCTGGAAAAATACAGAGCTCCCTTTTGAAGGAGCTTCTGACACAGTTCCCTGCCTCAGTTTCAACTCTCTGGAGCCTGCCTGTATTTGGGGTGGAGTGGAAACAGAAAATATCATGCAGATAGCATGGTCAAAAAGTGGGTAAAAAGGAAAGGTCAGACAGGTTTTCTCACATAGGACAGAGCCGCTCTGTCCCAGGCCCCCGCCCATTCACGGCTTCCTCTCCAGCGTTTCCCGAGGCCGTTCCAGAGCGACACTCCCCCATTTATCAGCCCCCCCCCATCTGTTATCTGCGTGCCCAGCCACATCTGGCACCACTGAACTGTGGCGTCTATGGAAACCATAGAGAGCCCTTCGATAACCCCTCTGTTCCTTTACAAACACACAAAAGCCGAGTTCGTGGTCCTGAGGCCGGCTGGCGTCTGGGATGCAGATGACAGAGGGGGTGGGGTGGGGTTGGAGGGTTGGCGTGGGTGGAGGGGGAGGACCCGTGCCAGACAGCTGGGATTGGGAAATTGTTTACCGTGATCATAGATGGGATTAGACAGGGTAGCCTCTATTTTCAAGTGAAAATTAGCCTCTGAGCTTTTAAGATATATCTGTGAGGTTTTTTATTTTTTTTTTATTTTGAGGGAGGCTAAGGACATCTGTGATTAAATGATTTGTGGCTGTAAGGTAAATGTATCAGCAAGTTTATTTGTTTACTTATTTACTTATTTTTGAGAGAGGCTAAGAGAATTCTTGCAAACAACACTCCAGACTTGCATATTCAATTGGAATATTTAGTCAGAATGAAGCACTATTTTACTCATTTTTAATTGGAGTAGAACATTCTCAAACATGGTATTTTTCCCAATTTGAAATTTGGTTGTGCATTTCATATCTGTTATGGTGTGACCTTTACAGCTGTCCACACAAATGCTAACAATTAATTGGATGAATTGCGTTCAGTTGTATGGGAGAAAAAGAGGCAGGTTTTTTTGTGGTCAGACAGCTGCCACTGTAAGCAGTGATAACACTGATATCTTCCACTCCCAGCTTGATAATTTGTTCTGGGCTCTGATTTATGTTTGCACAGTGCAAATGCTGTTCTTCACCCTCCCTGTCACCCACACCACCCTTCACCAGGAACAGGAAATCAAGGCAGGATAGAGTACTGGAGTCTGCATGTACTGTATACAATACCAACTAGCAGAGGTTGGGCTCTCTCTCTGTAGCTGGGTTCCTCCTGAGATTTCTTCCATTTGGGGAGTTTTTTTTGTCACCACCGTTTGAGGGGTGTTCCCCACACTGGGGAGCTTTTATCTCACTTGCTTTTCGGGGGTTCAGGCCTGGTTTCTGGTTTCCAAATTTTCTTTCTGCTTTCTGTAAAGCATCTTTGCAGCAGTTCTCTGTAACAAAAGAGCTATACAAAAATGGTTTCTGGTTTCCAAATGGTTTCTGGTTTCCAAATTTTCTTTCTGCTGTCTGTAAAGCATCTTTGCAGCAGTTCTCTGTAACAAAAGAGCTATACAAAAATAAATTGATTTGATTTGATTTGACAGATGTGCCTGGGCCCTCATTTGCTGTCTAAGATGAATGGCTGTCAGATGATATGCGGGTCATGTGAGGTTAAACAGTGTACAAAGTTGAAATAGTTTATGTGGCTTTCACAAAGCCATAAAGTTAAACTATTCACATGTGTCAATGCCATTACGTTTTACTTGAAAATGTCTTGTAAATTCAGGGTTGTGCAAGACATTAACCCCATGCTGGTGTTTTTCATTGAACTACTTAAGATCTGTGAAGACATTCAAGTAAAATCTGCCTGTGTTCAAACTCTCCTTTCTGTTTGCATAAACTGTGTAGTTTAGGCAAAGTGGTTACACTTTCTTTTCCAAGATAAAGTAGGAAAAAGCTGGGAAGATTGTATTGGCATAGCAATGCATTGCAATTTCAGTTGAAAGTTCTTAGACAGTACACTGCTGTCATGTGTAGATGACTGATTCTGAAGTTGATATACCAGTTTATATACCTGTTTTTTTCCATGTAATCCAGGAACTTGTTATTTTTTGCCTACGTCATCAGGAAGTCAGACTTGACAAAACGTTAGGAGTGTTCACTTGTCAAGCAGGGCATTACCAGTATTGCTTGCATTTGGAAAATACATTTTAAGATTTTTACTCTTGAAACATCCAAGCGAACTCTTGAAATCGAAAGGCTGGGGTTATATTTCTCTTTTTGAGCCATGCTGTGCATTTCTTTTAGTTTTTATTAAAACAATATCAGCTCTCTTTGTACCCCCCCCCGAATGGCTAGGTGTAGACTGTAAGGGAGGTTAATGGGAGGGCGGGGACATGTGGCCAGTACAATGTCGTGCTTCTAGGGATCACTGGTATTTAAAAAAAGGCTGGTCTCATATCGAACAATAAGAGTTTTCTAATGTCTCATTGAAAGGTTGGCTGCTTTCCATTTTAAAAGCTTTGTAAGCTTCTGTGTGTTTACTGTCTTCTCTCCCAGCAGAGTAATTGTAAAAAAAGCAGCTGCTTGTCTTTCTCTTAGTCAAGCCTTGTTTTTTGTCCACCTCTAGTCCATTTGGCCTTCTGACACTTGCCTGTTCTGATTCGTCTTACAGAACATTCATTGTTTGTATGCCTGGTTCATTTCAGTACAAATTTAGTGTAATGATTAACATTGTATCTTCATATGCTAGGGACTATTAAGCCAGTTGGATGTTTGGTAATTGAAGAGTAGGTGACTACATGTAGAAAACCCCGTTTTAGTGGGAATTTGAACAGGACTTCAAATTCCCACTTCAAATTTGAACAGGGTTGGCCAGGGTTATCCTTACCATCGGTGCTTTATTAAGCACGGTGAGTGAGGATGTCGGTTGCATGTCTCAGCACGTCTGCACCGTCTGCTGCACAGGGCTCCGGGTTCCTGTTTGATCCAGAGGGAAGCGTGCCCCTGCTGGCCCACCTGCATCTCTTGCAGCAGCAACTTAGTGTTCCCAGGAGGTCTCCCATCCTCCATTAACCTGCTTAGTTTGCATGGGGAGGGTACATGGTAATGTGACTGCTGGCTAACGCACTGCTGCTGGAGGCTGCGTAGCTCACATTTAAATTCACAACATGCCACATTGGATTAATTGTGTTGCTGTATGCCAATATAGCAATCAAGCTAATGTGGTTCTGTCTTGAATGTAAAAATGATTAATGGCAGAATTCCCCACACTTAGTTCAATCCATTTAAATTGCGGCTGTAATCTAACTAAATGTAACTTAAATCATTTTCATAATTTGTAAACCATACCTATTTAAAATTCTGTCTTGTAAGTTGGCATTGTAATGCAGTTCCTATCTAGCACATCTGTAGGCATTGACTTTGCATTGGATCAAGCTATTGCCAGCCTGAAGCATGGAAATGGCTGTAAGCATTTTCTTTCAAGATGAAATGAAAAGATGGGGGCATTACATTGAGGTGCCAAGTTGCTCGATTGACAGAGGAAAGGTACCCACCCATGCGCTGGAGCTTGATTTTTAAATGAAAAATGTGTTGTTAATGTCACATAGCTAAGAGCAAGAATACTAGTGTGAATATAATTTCCTTATTAAACAAGTATTAACAACCCAAGTCATTTTTGTATAAATTTTAGAAGCATCAACTTGTCAAGCAGGATATGACCTGAATTGCTCTTAGTGTTGGTACCACAAATACCACATACCACATACATTTTTCAGTGAACTTTTAACATAAGGACTATTTGGACAAAGATTTTCTTGAAGAACACATATATATATATATATATATATATATATATATATATATATATATTCACACCAATAAGCAGTTTGTCCGTAGTTTCTAGGTAGGACCAACAGGTTAAATGATATTTGAATTCCAGTAGCAGCGCATGAAAAAAGAGGTCTGGCTCCAGGGTATTTGGTTTCAGAGCAAGACCGTTGCTGTTGATTGCTAACAGGCAAGGAAAGATCTTTGACCTCTGGTCACGCGGCAGTTGACAAGGGTTACATCATTCAAAGCACTGCACGCACTTCCTCAAATTATGCCATGAACAATAGCTGTGTCCCCAATGTGAGAGACCACTTCCCATGCGAGATTTAAAAGAGTAAGACCTTTACACTGTATCCTTGCATTATAAATGAGATGAAAGCAACTGACCGATTAATAATAGAACATCTTTCACAAAAATATTTAGAAATATAAAAAATTATGCATGATCAGATTAGTGCAAAATTATACAGTCCACTTTTGTAACGTAGTTTACCTTTATGCATTTTACATTATAATACACAAGGTTGGTAATGCAAAACACAGCAGATGCAGGAACACAATTTATGTATTTTGTCATTGTAATTTTGATTGATACAAATGTACAGCTTGGGCCTAAACATCATGGATCAAAATAGCAACTGCATGAGGAGCAGAGTAGTGGAGAAGTTCTCAAAATTTCTGAATTTTTTATTCCAGTTTTATACCTATTCAGTTGCAGTTATTTTCTCAGCGTTAACTACACTGTCACTGCTCAGGCTAGGGAAACCTCTTTATGGGTTTTGCATTTCATTTTACACCTAATACAGCAGATAAAGGTATTTTATTTCCAAAAAAGTTTTTCAGTAACTATGAGCTTGCACAGAATAAAAAAGGGGAAATACCGTATCCCAAATCCCCTAAACTGGAATTTCCTTGTGTGACACACATATGCATGTGTTCAGGAGACCTGGCACTGTCGTTCGACTTGTATATCTCTGACGTTATGCTCACCAAATCTTGTTTCCATATGAAAAAATGACTTTTTATTATGTTGGTCAGAAACAGACAGACAAGCTGCTGACTGGACAGAATAACAAAAGAAAGGCAGGTTCAGTGAGCTCAGAGATTATGTCTTGTCATTACAGTGCGGTTTTAGTGCCGGATGTAGTGCTATTTTTCGGTTTGGAGGCCTGGAATAGGCACTCCATCGTGCACTATAAACTACAGTAAGAACACAACCTGGGGGTGCTACAGTTCTGCCTTCTGGGGACAGCATGTCAGTGTACATTGAACCTCATTTTGCTTCTAATTTGTTTTCCCACGCTTTGTACTTTTATACTCCCTTTGTCTCGCAGTTCCTCTGTAGTGCTCTCAAATGAGCCTTTGTATCAGTCCTATGTCATTATAAATAGCAGACTTGCACTTGATTCATGCAAGACCCTATCAAACTGTTCAAACTTTTAGACTCATTTCAGACAAAAAAACAAAGCTCTTTTTTTGATTAGCAGCTGAAAGTGTTGTTCCAGGAATGTGGTCTTTGTTGGATTCACTGTTTTGCATCTGTAATTGGGCTCTGTGGGAAAAAGCAGGGTTCTGTGTTTGAAAGTTTGCAGGCAGATAGCAGCAGACTCTTCCTGTTGATAAATGGGGAGTCGTCTCTGTCTTGCCAATTTGAGGTGGCGCCATTATAGCGAGGGGCCATATGGTCAGTGTGGTGACAGACTGCATTCCTTTGCTTCTCCCAGTCTCGATCGAAGACATTGAGTCCGTGAGGCAAGGCCGGCAATCGGAGGCCCTGCAGAAATACACGGAGGCCAAGGTGGAGAACCAGTGCTTCTCCATCATCTTCAAAGATAGTCGCAAGAACCTGGACCTCCAGGCCAACTCGGCTGAGGAAGCGAAGCGATGGGTTACCAGCCTGCAGAAGGTCATCAGCAACATGGACAACCTCAACCGCCATCAGAAGATGGAGCAGTATCCTCTCAACACAAAGTGTGTGTGTCGGGAGGAGCTGGAAAGTGGTCTAATTGTTAGCTAAGGCCAAATGTTGATTGAATCCCAGACCATGTCAGAGCTGGTGGAAATGAACAGGAACAGAAAGAATCTTGCTGTGGAAAGAATAAATCTCTGAAATTACAGTTATATTTATAAATATTGCAGTTATTATGTGGGCCATCAAAGGCATATCGTAGTTTCTGAGTGGTCCACTCGAAAAAATACATTTGGGAGTCACTGCTGTACTCCATCAGGTCAAGTCTATAGTCCCTTTCACACATGGAATTTGCAGCATTGCTGGATTCAATTATCTAGGTTAGGTAGTGGTTTTCCCCATTCACACATAGGTGTCCTATATTCTGTGTTGAGTCTGTTCACACATGACGTGTTCACTCTGGATTGATTAGGCAAGGTAGGACGTCTACCTTCTGAAGCAATGCAGGACGAATGTTAGCATTACGTCAGTTTGTCTTTAAAACAGCCAAATATTTTGCTGAATAATAGTTTTGACTGAGATGTAAATCCTGCCAACACAACACTGTTAAAGAGTTACAGTTTTGAAGGGGTTAGTCCAAGCAAGAGTCTTAATATATAAATGTGAACCAGTGGACTTTGCAGTGTGTGTGAAAGGATAACCGGGTAACAGATTCTTAAAGTTGGCTTTGGGGTGTTCTTCAAGGGGCACTGGTAGCAAAACTGATGGCAGAGAGATGGCACATCAAGACACTCAAGTGCACCCTTTGATGCTTATTTGTAAATGACATCGCCATAATCTATAATTGCCAGAATGGTCAACTGGACTAAGAGTAATTCAAGTGAATGATGTGAAATTGCAGTGCAATCCTTAACTCATTATTTTAGCTGGATCTTCAACTGCATGCGTAAAGCAGACAAGAATGAAGACAACAAAATGAGCCTGAAGGAAGTGAAGCACTTCCTGCGGCAGATCAATGTTGAAGTGGATGACACCTATGCAGAAGAGCTTTTTAAGGTGTGAAATTTGCACATTTATGTGAATCAGGAGTTACTCCGTTGAAGGGATACATTCAATTCTCCTAGGACTACTAAATGGTAAAACAGAGCATGTATTAGAATCACTTTGGTATATTCTTATGAAACACGACATTGAATGGCATTAACCTAAGGATATTGTGTGTTATAACATATCATTTTATATATAATGCGTTATAAGTAATTCACTGACAAATTGTAATGTTTTTAATGAGATTAAAGCAGATATAAGTTGGTGAATAACAACACATGATAGTGCCATCTCTTATTCATACTATTCGTACTATTCCATCATATAATCTCAGCCTTTAGTCACAAATTAATTGTTTCCTGTTATGTAGAAATGTGACACATCTCAATCAGACACGTTGGAAGGACAGGAAATCAAGGAGTTCTACAATTTGCTAACCCACCGAGAAGAGGTCAGTGTCATCTACACCAAGTATGCTCGGACAAATGGCAAAATGAGCGCAGAGGACCTGTTGAACTTCCTTCAGAAAGAGCAACGGGAGTCCGTCTCACTGGATCATGCAGTCCAGTTAATCCAGAAGTATGAACTTGATGACTCGGGTAAGGGAGCCCAAAAAACCATGTCCCACATACACTATGTCACACACTTAGACTCCAACACTCACTTGGGATATACAGTGTTGATGTTTTTGGTGAGAGCACTCTTTATACTCTACAACCTACTCAAATATACTTTTTTTTGAATGGCGCTCGAGCATACAAAATGCCTCATTGCAACAGCCTGATTTGCATGTGTCCTCGACCTGGCTTTTTCAGCCAAGCAGAAAAATCAGATGTCCGAGGACGGTTTCCTGATGTACCTGCACCAGCCTGAGGGCATGATCCTCAACCATGAACACAGGCCAGTGTATCAGGACATGAGCCAGCCCCTTAACCATTACTTCATCTCATCCTCCCACAACACCTACCTGATGGAGGATCAACTCAAGGGGCCTAGCAGCATTGAGGCCTACATCCGGTAAGTAATCCAGCTTTAGGTCAGATGGCCTAGATCTGGTTAATAAACCTATATGCAGAAGCCGGTTACACTCATCTTTTACATGTCGGCTGCTTGACCTCTGTACCTCTGTCTACAGACCAAGAAAATTAATGGATCCTTGGGACCTTATCCCATAGAATATACTCTTACTCTCAATTCTGAAACATTACAGTACACTTAGCCAAATTGCATTCCTCATAAAAAATGGACAAAACAGGGTGTGTCAACACTTTACTGGTGAATTGTACAAATGTGAGAAAGACTGTGAGAGTTGTGATTGCATGGATTTGTCTCGGTGTGTAATTCTGTCAGGGCACTGATGAAGAGCTGTCGTTGTGTGGAGCTGGATTGCTGGGACGGACCTAATGGCGAGCCGATTATATATCACGGATACACTCTCACTTCCAAAATCCTCTTCAAAGATGTCATCAAAGCCATCAAGGAATATGCCTTCAAGGTGTCTGAAGCACAAAAAGCATAACTTTCACACTTAAACCTGATTAAAGTCTTCAAAATGATCAATATATCTATGTGAATAAGAAAATTCTATGTATATAAGAAACATGCTGAAATATGCACCAGGTTTTCAACACTTAACCAATGTTATATTTGTTTTATTCATCCCCATCACACCCAGACTTCAGAGTACCCAGTGATCCTCTCCTTGGAGAACCACTGCAAACTGGAGCAGCAGAAGCTGATGGCCCAACACTTGACTTCCATTCTGGGTAGTGCCCTGGTCAATCAGCCCCTGGAGGACCACATGCCCACACACTTTCCCTCTCCAGAGGTGAGCAGGCACGCCATGGTTTTTGCTACTTTTAACAGAGATGGCCTGACAGAGGAGCTCTTCCCCTCATGTCATGTGGATCCCATACATACCATTAACGGCAAACCGTGCAGGATTTCATACCCTTTCGCAAGGGTATGAAATTTCCCAATTTAAAACCACTATTACGTTCAACATAATGGAATTAGTTAAGCTGTAATCTGGCTTCTTACTATCACTCATAGTCACTCATTTCACGGTACTGTTACATCTAACTATCCAACTACTGTAGCTGCGTTAGATGGGGTAACTTACTTGGCATGAGTGGGGTTGAAGACGGAGGCAGAGAGTGGTAAATGGTAAATGGACTGCATTTATATAGCGCTTTTATCCAAAGCGCTTTACAATTGATGCCTCTCATTCGCCAGAGCAGTTAGGGGTTAGGGGTTAGGTGTCTTGCTCAAGGACACTTCGACATGCCCAGGGCGGGGTTTGAACCGGCAACCCTCCGACTGCCAGACAATCGGTCTTACCTCCTGAGCTATGTCGCCCAGAGAGACTTCTTTGATTGTAAACACAGGCTAAGAAATGCTGCATAGTATGCTTTTGAATTACAGCCACATAGCCAAAAGAATGTGGACACCTGACACCCAACGTCTCATCCAAAATGATGGGCATTAATATTATATTAATATATTATTAATATGACATTAATATAATTTATATTAATAATTATTAATTAATAATTAATAATTATATTAATAATATTAATATGATACCTTTTGTTGCTATAATAACTTCCACTCTTCTGGGAAGGCTTTGTACTAGATGATGGAGCATTGCTGCAGGGATTTATTACTGACATTGGGTACTGATTGGGCAATTAGGGCTGGCTCGGAGTTGACTTTCCGGTTGATCCCAAAGGTGTTTGATGACGCTGAAGTCAGGGCTCTGTATAGCCCAGTCAAGTTCTTCCACATTGATCTCGACAAAACCATTTCTATATGGACCTCATTGTGTGCCTGGGGGCATTGTCATGTTGAGACAGGAAAGGGCCTTCCCCAAACTGTTACCACAAACTTGGAAGCACATCCTCGTCTAGAATGTCATTGTATTAAGATTTGCCTTCACTGGACCTTATGGGCCTAGCCCAAACCATGAAAAACAGCCCTAGACCAAGGGGTGTCCAGATACATTTGGTCATATTGTGTATATTCCTCCAACATATAGCTCACCAGTTTAAAGGCTCAGTGGAGTAACGCAAGGTACATTTACATTACATTACATAAATTACAGGCATTTGGCAGACGCTCTTATCCAGAGCGACGTACAATAAAGTGTATAACCATAACCAGGAACAAGTGTGTCGTAAACCCTAGAGAGAAGTACCGTTCCAAGTGCAGGGAACAACCGCATAGTTCAACTTGGACCCTGTAGGTTAAACTGATTGACACTAACACAAATGAGAACAGCAACAACGCAGTCTATGCAAAAATACAAGCAGTAAAGACGAGTGCATTAACTAAGTCACCTGTGAAACAGCTACCTAGTTACAACCCTAAGCTAAATTTAGAGATTACAGGGAGGTAGGGAGGGATGGGGAGAGGTGCAGCCTGAAGAGGTGAGTCTTCAGTTGTCACTTGAAGTGGGTCAGTGTCTCAGCTGTTCTGACCTCCACGGGGAGGTCATTCCACCATCGTGGGGCCAGAACAGACAGGAGACGTGTTCGGGAGGCGCAGGTGCGAAGAGGGGGAGGTGCCAGGCGTCCTGAGGTAACGGAACGGAGGGGTTTGGCTGGCATGTAGGGTTTGAAGATCTTGTGGAGGTATGCTGGGGCTGATCCCTTGACTGCCTGGTATGCTAGGACCAATGTTTTAAATTTGATGTGAGGTACCTATGCTTCAGTCCTGTCGTTAACACATTACACATTAGGCTGCCATGTGAATAACTCTGGTAACCGCCATATCATTTGTGTAATTCCTGGCATAATTATGATCTCGCAATTCTCAGAAGACGCATCCTCTGCCAAAAGCCACCACACCTTATCTCTTTGTAACTGTTCCTACTTCTAGGAAATGCTTCAAGTGCCACCAAGCCCTAGGGAATAATTCTTTTTTTTTTAGCAAATGCAGATCGTTTCTGCCAATAGAAATTCGAGCCTTTGTCACCATGTTTATGTTACCGAGGCTGCATACTTTTAACCAACTCATTAGTCTTCAGTAACATGAAGCGTAGAGTGAATGCTGTGGGCCTTGTAGCAAAGGGTGTGGAGATTGTTGTATTGATACAAGAAGGTAGTCAGACTTTTTTTTACACAGGTCAGAGATTACAGGCCTTCATCAAATTTGGTTAGGCTGAAGCAGGGATGTGGTGGTTTTTTGTTTTTTTGGGCATTTGTTATTCTTTCTCTGGGTGGGCAGGCATTCAAAAATATATATTTTTTTCATTTGAACAGGCACTGCCTTTCAGGGGTTGGTCATGAGGCATGCTAGGAATGCATGCAGCTGCCTTTAATTTACTAAATGCAGAGGTTTGTGTTCTCTTAACTGCTGAGTGAAATCTTGGCTAACTGCACGCTATTAATAATGAGCGCTGCCTTTCTCAGTGTAGAGAGAGACTGCTAATGACTTGTCTGGTGTAAATGTTTGTTTGGTGGGGGTGGGGGCGGGTGAGAGGGTAGTCAGGTGATCTCTATATTGAAAATATCTGATGATATCACGAGTAGGAAGAAATGCCTGAGTCAGGAATCAACTTGTGTCATCTCAGATTAATGTGAAACAAGTTTGAATAGAAAGCAGATTAGTTGTGAAATGTTTTCTTCTGGTTTAGCAGGGCAGGCAAGAACACATGACAAGTTTTTCCTGTTGCCATAGCAAAAATATGATTTACTGCTGCTTTGAAAAGCTGACCTGAAACAACCAATCATATTTTCACATATATGGTCAGCTTTACTTTCTGTAGGACATTGAACAGAATGCTTTCATTACATTACTATGTTATTTCATTATGCTACTAACTAATTAGTATGCTACTAATAATATACACAACCCTTGGTAATTCCTCAAACAAAGAATGACAAAATACATGTGTGAGTTCCAGGTCCGTGGAACCAGTAAAATATTTACAAATGGATTGCATTGTAAAACCCAGTATATCTGTTTACTGTTGGGGCCCATGATATCCCTCACATGCTTCCATATTCACTGTGTGGAAAATGTGACTGTACAAGGATTCCAACTGCAGTGTGATCCACAGGATTTTGGCCTAGGAGGTTTGGCAAGGGCCATGGAGTGGACTCGCTGCGTTCCTGGGGTGTGGCCTCTTTGTGCTTTCTCCTTTGCACTACAAGTCACAAAACAATCAGAATAATTTTCTTTATGTTCAAGTATCGGGTGTTACATTGACTGCCTGCCCTGCCGTGAACATTACTGGTTTTGTACAGAGCCTTCATTTTTCTGTAGAAGAACAGCATTCTCCATCTGCTGTCTGCAACCATATTTCAAAAGGCCATGCCTTGAAACTTGGCCAGGGGATTTCTTATTTTATATTAACTCCTACTGGTTTTCCATTTCATTCGTGTCGACATTGAAATGAGGTTTTTCTTCCTCTTGTTTTCCCTTTGTCACTCTTCCTCACCGGCCAGGTTTTTATGTTTTTTTTCTACTAGTATACTGCAGTTACATTTTGACATCCTGAAATATTGTTTACTTGTATTTTCTCATTTCTGTGACTCCAGAGTGCTTTATGTGAACACTTGTACACAATCGCTTTGTGTGGACACTCATACACAATTGCTGTCTGAACAGGAATAAACTGTGGAGACTCAAAAGCGTTGAATCTTTGTGTGTGTGTGTGTGTGGGTTTGTGGGTTTGTCTGCGCAGGAGCTGAAGGGTCGGTTTCTCATCAAGGGCAAACGGCTGAACAAGCTGGATGCTTTTTTCAACCCCAACAGTGTGGTGGAGGACGACTGTGTATCTGAGGAAGATGAGGCTGCCGAAGCTTCGAAACAGGCTCCAGCAAACGGAGAGAAGCACAAACCCAAGGTAAGATGGCCCTAGCCAAACACCGTGGAATAACCAGGAGGCCCAGTTTAATACAGTTCGACACGATCTCTGGCCAAGAATGCCACTTCACAGCAAATTGAGATTGTTGTGAAACAGATTGGGTATGCTGGGTAGCTTGTACTGCTGATACACTGGTTCAGTTTGGCAAGGGGCAAGTGTGGTGTGTGGTAACAAATCCTGACCATGCCTACAGTGTTCTGCAGTAACTGGTGGATGAGCAGTGTCAAAATAGTTCTGAACCCAAATTCAGAACATTGACGTGCTTTAATTGGGAGATCCAAATTGCAAGAAAATTTAAAAATGGGTGAAAATTTGACAAAAAAAGTAAAATTATCAGTGAAAGGCTGGCTAACAACATGAATCCATGTAATTTTCACAACTCAGTTTTATTAAAATGAATGGTTTTAATGCTTTAAAAGTAGCTTGTTGCACAATGCAGAAATATGCTGGTCAATTTATCATCAATTGGAAAATGTACAGCAAGCTGAGCAAAGCGTGACATGCAATTTACACTTTGCTGTTCACTGATTCAGCCACCTGATTCTGTCTGTTGATTTACTGGATCACATTACTGTCTGTAAATGGTATCAAATGTGAAATAATCAGGGACTCCCGTGCTCCAAGTCCTGACATGCCAGTCAGGGTTTGAAAACAAAGTTTAGCGTAGAGTTATCTTCAGCTGCATTTGAATAGAAGGAGACAGGCACAAATCCTTTGATTAACAGAAGGCAATATCCAGCAATCTGATTTTCAATCAAAAATGAAATTTAAAAGACTACAAGAACCCTCACAAGACAAGAAAGCAGTATCCTTTGTCATGTGTTGCAGCACCTGTCTCTTATTATCAGCAGATATGCCTTCTGTCTCCAACCGCAAAGAACATGATAAAGACTTGGTCTTCTCTTGAATATAATTTTGTATTGAAGCACAAGTAATTGTTTTTTTCGCCGTTTCCTTTCAGAAATCTACGATGAAGCTGGCAAAAGAGCTTTCTGACATTGTCGTTTACTGCAAGAGTGTTCACTTCAGCAGCTTTGAGCACGCAAGAAAGAACCAGGCCTTTTATGAGATGGCCTCCTTCAAGGAGAGCAAAGCATTGAATTTGGCTGAAAACTCAGGTAATGCCTGCGCCCCAACAGGTGCATTGCAGGGCAGGTCAAGAAAGCTGTGTATGTACACCAGTATCTCCTGATCTGTAAGCAGTGAGATCCTTAATGAAAGCTGGCTTGCCTAGTCTTGGTGCTCGCATTGAAATACAGAGCCAAGCCTCAAGGAAAATGAAAAACAGCAGCATTTGCTCAGTTCTGATGTGGAAACAGAGTAATCATAGCAGTGAGATGGCTTGAAGGACATATAATACAGCTGTGCCATTGCTTCTTGCCAGAATGTTTTTTTTCTTTGAAGAACTCGTTTTCCTTCCTTCCCACTGGAAGAATTAATTAAGGACACAATGGAAAATTGTATGCTTACATCTCCATATCAATGTTTGTTATCCTATAAAGCAAATGTTTGCTAATGGAC
Organism: Anguilla anguilla; assembly: GCF_013347855.1. NCBI lineage: Eukaryota > Metazoa > Chordata > Actinopteri > Anguilliformes > Anguillidae > Anguilla > Anguilla anguilla. Next base: position 17,352,352 of record NC_049204.1, on the reverse strand, counting down.
TGACTCTTGTCTGGTCATCTCTCGGTAGGTTCTTCAATTCAGAATCTATCTAGAGTTGAATATTGTCAACTGAAGGTCTATCCCTACGTAGGAAGGGGAGGCCGGTATTTGTACTGACATTATTCTGTTGCTGAGCTTCCTTCATCACAGTCTGCAGAAGTTGCTTTTACAGTCCTTTCAGATGTACAGCTGATTAGTAGGTTCAATCAAGCTTAAGTGCGATCCTCTTTTCCCCTGCAGCCACAGGATACATTCAGCACAACGTGGACAAGCTCAGCCGAATCTACCCAGCAGGCTCCAGAACAGACTCCTCGAACTACAACCCCGTTCCCATGTGGAATGCTGGCTGTCAGATTGGTACTAGTTCCAGTTATTACATTATTTACTGATTGAGCAGACACGCATACACAAACTGATACAAATGACCAATTTATACAGACAGTCACTGATTAAATATCAGGTGAAGTATCTTAATTAAGAGTACTACAGTATAGTGGCACCTCATCTGGGATTTGATTCTATAACCTCCTGTAACCTGTAAGCCAGTTTCTTAACCACATTGTCAGCCGTCTTGCTCCAGTCATGAAGTAATCCTGTATTTTAGGATGTGGAACATTGTCATATAGACAACTGTTTGATACAGGAAATTATAGTCTTAAATATGGCATTCATTCAAGATTCTGTTAGTTATGCATTTTATGTGATTTTTCAATTTGGATATGCAGCCAAAACCACTGGTACACAATGTCACCCAATCTTTTATCAGGAACATTACAGTCTTCATTTAGTCTGTTTTTCGCACTAATTGCAAGTCTGCTTCTAAGATCAGCCAGCTGGGATTGACTTCATATTCCTCTGTCTGCAGTGGCACTGAACTTCCAGACACCCTGCAAGCAGATGGACCTGAACCAAGGTCGCTTCCTGCCCAATGGTTGGAGTGGGTACATCCTGAAACCCAAGTTCATGCGTGACAAAGCGTCCAAGTTTGACCCCATCACACTCAGAGAAGGAGAGTGGTTCCAGCGCAAGACACTCCACGTGATGGTAGGGCCCTCTCGGTGTAGCATCTGTTTGCCCTAGGGCTCCACCAAAAACAAATTTCAAAATTTGCTTTAAATTTGAGTGCTGCTGGAACCTATCATACCTGCATAGTAGCAACAAGTCTATCGGCCGTTTTATGTACTGTTAACATCTAATAAAGTAACCACACCCATGGTTCTAGGTTCATAATGAAAATGCATGATTGTAGTGGTTACTAATAATCAAATTATAAAACCAGCTGTCAGCTACGTACTGTACTTTTCACAGTATCAGACTTGCATGACACAAACAAACTGCTTAATGATGCCACAATCATCTTCTAGTTTAAACAAACTCAACCTTCTATTCAGGCATATACCTTTCACTTTCAACCACTGTCGTTTAAATGGTCATTTTGCTTCACCATGGATGTTGGACCGCATGTATGTTATTGTGAGGCTGTAGGTGTGCAGTCAGTTACACTATATAGCCAAAAGTATGTGGACACCTGACATTTAACATCTTATCCAAAATTACGGGCATTAATATGGAGTTGGTCCAACCTTTGCTGCTATATCAACCTCCACTCTTCTGGGAAGGCTTTATACTATACTGTTGGAGCATTGCTGCAGGGATTTGCTTCCATTCAGCCAGAAGTGCGTTAGTGAGGTCGGGCACTGATTGGGTGATAAGCCTGGCTCGCAATTTGCTTTCCAATTGATCCCAGAGGTGTTGGATGGGGTTGAGGTCAGGGCTCTTCTCAAAGGCCCTTCCCCAAACTGTTGGGGAAGCAGAGAATCGTCTAGAATATCATTGTATGCCGTAACATTAAGATTTGCCTTCACTGGAACTAAGGGGCCTAGCCCAAGCCATGAAAAACAATGGGTGTCCAGATACGTTTGGTTATATAGTGTATTTTGGATGTGTCTCACCAGGTCATCTCAGGCCAGCAGCTTCCCAAAATCAACAAGGACAAGGCCAAATCTATTGTGGACCCCTTGGTGAGGGTGGAGATATATGGCGTACCTGTAGATGTGGCCACTAAGGAAACTCGCCACATTCAGAACAACGGTAACAGGCTCTCCTCTCTGCTTTCTGTTCTGAGTCAAGCCATTCTAAGTGAATAGGTGAACTGGTAACATGCGAGGAAAACCACATTTATGCCACGAGATGTACAAAGACTCAGCGCAGCTGAAATGATGCCATGTAAGATGCAGTACTGTTTATAAAATAGCTAAGGGTAGCGGTGCCATCGCAGTATGGGCCACAGGCTGGCCATGACCTTTGCTAACCAGTGTTCTGGCTCTACCGGCAGGCTTCAACCCCATGTGGAACGAGAAGTTCGAGTTCAGTGTCTGTGTGCCGAAACTTGCCCTGGTGCGTTTTGTAGTGGAGGACTATGACGCCACATCCCACAATGACCGAATTGGACAGTATACCCTGCCCTTCACAAGTATGAAAAACGGTGAGTTTGAGTCACCCTTCTTCTCTCACAGTTCCTCAGATTCACTATAAAACAAGAGCTGGCAACATTCCAATACTCCACACTTTTTGTACTGGATGCAACTACATTCTTGGCATTTATCACGACCTCCAACTAACCTCTTAATGCACACATTGCTTAGTTAGCCGTTATCTGAAGCATTAAAAGAAGCATTAAATTAAATTTTGGTTCTACTTCAAATGATATTGGGTCTATGATAATTGTTTTGTGAGTTCACCAGTTTTAGTGTGTCAGAGATCAGTCGAAAAAAATATTTTTGTTGCTTCATTTCACTCTGAAATGTTTGCATGCTTTAGTCTTCAATGGAATTTGTTTAATCAGGTTTAATCAGGAAGTGGTGGTAAATAAGCGAAAGTAAAACACTTTGAAGGTGCAACACAGCAAGCAGTGCCGGGAAGCAAAAGCAAAAGTAATTTGAGGTGGTTTGTGGCTACCTAGCTCATCCTGTGCTGACTTTGAGAGGTCTCAATGCACTTTGTTTTTTAAAACACTGATTTTAGATTGGAAACCTATATTCTAATAATTTTGTATCATGATAACAGTTAACCCTCTATCCAAAGTGCAGCAGACATGACTGTACTATTTCTATTGAAAATTGTAATATGAAATTTAATTGAATTCAAAATCAAATTGTTTTTTCTTCTCCCATCTACTGGACAGAGATGGCACTGCAGCAGCCATCTTTGTTTCTCTTAAAATATACAGAATTTTAATGGCACAAAATGGCCAAGATATATTGCATTTTCAAAAAGTATTTATCCTGAATCCACCAGTGCAATTATGAATTCAAAAACTGGAAAACTATGAATCAACTAGCATCTCATTATTTGATCTAAATCAACTGATATTTCTGTTATTAAATAAAAGTATACGTGGTAAGTCTTGTGTCTGATAGAATTCATACAACCAAACAGGAATGACTCAGTCTATCAAAAACAAAAGCTAGTACAACATTTATAATGCCTGCTCCACATGCTGTGTATAAAGTGTGCAGATGTTGCCTAGACAAAATGAATGCAACTCGTAGAGTAATAAAGAGCATGTGCTGCTTCAGAAAACATACAGGCTAATATGATCTATCCTGAACTGATGGAAGATATTCAGTTTTGGGATGGACCTACATATATGACTAGGCATTCCTGATTGGAAGTAAAAGGTCAAGTAAAAAAATATTTTATAAAAAACTGGTTCATCAAATACAATTTACCATATAACTGGCTCTTCCAACCAAGAGAGTGAACTTCTGGTACCAAACAGAAGTACTCTTACCACAGAGGTTAGTAGGTAGTGTACTATGACAATATTCAAATGAATTCAACTCGATTTTTAACGACTTCCTGTTTCCACAGGATACCGACACATTCCTCTCCTGACAAAGAATGGCGATATCATCCCCTCAGCTGGAGTGTTTGTACATATCATGATTTTGGATGACTAATAGGATCTGAGTTCCTGAATCTCTGATCTCCTCCTTCAGCGGAATGCCAAAGCATAAAGATTTCAGTGATCGGACACCATTTTACCCATAAAGACACCCAGCACCTAGAGTACATCACTATTATCTGTCAATAACTGCTCCTGTTTTCTTGTGCTCTAAATGAAAACAGCTACTTTTTGTAAGGCTTCATTCAAAATGTATTTTCTCCTTTTTAAAGTGAAATTCCATTGGATCATTTTTAAGTGGGGTGAAATAGAACATTTACAAATCGAAGATAGATTTTAATTAATTGAGGATAGTGGAGATATAGACAAGTGTAAGAAATTGATTCTGTTAGTGAAAAATCCTGGACTGGAACTAAACAACTGATGTTTTGTGACACAATAACTATTTTGAAATGCTGGACAGTCACATATGTTGGTCAAGATATGTTGGTAAATATCTATTTGAATTGAAATATTTTCCATCATATTCTTTTATGTTTCACATTCCAGGTTTTCAAGATATGCTCTATTAAGAAACATTGCTATGCAGAACACTCCTGGAAATGTACATATATAATATTTTTTCCTTTGTGAGTTACAAGGATCTTTTGTGCAAAACTGTTGTATTATATGTTGTTTCTTCCAGACAGTGTTTTTAAGGATTTCTGAATGCATATTACTTCTGTTATCCAGCACTAAACATCTTGCTTTTTTTAGTCGCTTTTGAGATTGAAATGACATGTATTTTCAAATGTTTTTGTTTGCTGATGAACCCATGTATCAGTTTTTGCACTTAAAGGCATACTATGCAGGATTTTTACCTTGAAAACATTACAACCATGCTAAGACTCTGATTCCACTGGCAAGCTCTGTCTTTACGAACCTTCATCGAATTTGTGCACCTTTGTCTGTATTTGCTATTCTAAAATGTTTTTTGGGATATTTCTGGGCATGGCATTCTTTTCTGTGTGGGGAGGGGTGGGTGTGGCTATAGAGCCTGCTATTTGTGATTTTATTTAGACGGAGTGTTTGTTTCTACCTAGCTAGCTGCTGTAATGGTGGCTCCAGGTGAAGACGTTGAGATGCAGCGAAGCAAAAGTATAAGCCGACAGGACTTGTTCAAGATCTAGAGTTAACCTTGGAATTGTTTTTCCTTGGTGGCCATAGCTGAAGTTCGCCAAGGGGAAAAGTGACGTGGATTTGGTATGTTTTCTGTTGGACCTGTAAATAACGTTACCTCTGGCTATCCAGCTAGCTACATTAAAATGGCTGAAGTCAAGTACTCAGGGTGAGTGGGTGGGGTTGAAGATGGAGGAGACTTCTTTGATTGTAAACACAGGACTTCAGCAAGGCTAAAAAAAAATCCTGCATTGTACGCCTTTACCTAAGCTGTTCAGTCGAAGAGATTATTTTATCACCTGTGTCTACAACACACAAATCAGGAATATCTTACATTGATGTTGGGCTAACTGGTAAAACAGTAAAATTCTACTCTTAAGCAATACGATTCATATCAGGAGATGTCTGTTCCACAGATCCAGTGTTTTGTGTACGTGAGTGATGGCTATTTTTAAACCTTTTAGAGGACTGATTTGGATTAAAATACTTTGACATGGTTAAGCTGTGGAAGAATGTATGTAAACGAGCTAATTTGTTTCAAAGATTTTGGTTTTATGTATAAACCTGCACATTTCTGGACCAAAGCTGCATTATCTAGCCCTTCTCTTTGTACACAGTGCATCTGTTGCTATCATACTAAGGTTGAGTGGAGATTTGAGAGGAGTGTGCATCACACCAATCAGTATAAAGTGCACATTATCTTGGTGTCTGCAGAATTTAATCAATCTGCAGCATTTCACAATCAAGAAAAGACTTACGAGGTCTTCCTTTCAAACAGCAGACAGCATGTACCTTATTTTGTCGTACAATAGCCTGTATCTGAACACTTTTGTTTGTTGCTTTTCTCTATCATTCACTTGTGCTTTTTCTATATTTGTATGTGGTAGCCTAATGCACTGTCCGCAGTGAGAGTAAAGCATGTAAAAAGTACATTTTTTAAAATGACAAATAATCATTTCTACAGTTTGGTGAGCTGGTAGCATTATTTTTACTTTTACTCCATTTTTGTTATAACAATAGAAAATAAACGGTAATCAAAAGGTAAACCAGTAAATTCTGTGCTTGTTTATGGGAATGTATATGAACCTGTTATGGAGAGCCCGTATTACTGGAGAAAGCAGCATTACTGGGTGGGTAAGCGTTTGACTGGAATAGCAGTCTGCCAACAGTGTAGCTCCCCAGGAGTGGGATCAGACAGCCTTGCCTAAGGGATTCACAACCAAAAATGATGCTCTAATCCTTAATCCAGTTAATCCTTTTATCAGACACAATTACTGTGGTGCTCAATCAGCAGGTGGAGACCAGAGGCAGAAAACAGCAACAGGAGGAATAAGATATTTTTAATGAAATTATGGGATAAGTTCAAATACAGTGAACTTCTCAGTGCTTTTATTGGATTTTCATTATATGATTGGAACCCTCAAAGTAGGCAGTGTGGCAGTCTCCCCTTAGTGCTGTGGAGTACATTGGATCAAGGCACATGGAATATGATGGCCTTCAGATTCAATGGTCAGATTATTCCAGTCTGTGTGAGAATCAGCTGATGACTGTTCATGATCTCTTGTATTTTCACAAGACAGGCATGTTAAGTTTAATAAAAAAATAAGTAAAATTTAATATGCTTTTTTAGTGTAAATGTTTAAAAGTTTTCAAAATATCAGTGAACAGCAGGATTTAGTCCCTATCAAAGGGTTCAGTGCTATTGTGAAATATTTCTAAACATTCAAATATATAAAATAAAAAATGTTATAAATGTGACTTACTTAATTATTGTTTGTATTTTTACAATTTATTCAAGTTTTGGACATTGTTTATAGTAGTTTTTAAAATGTTGAGCCCATCAATGTTCTGGATTCTCAATTCTGCCAAAGAATGGGTCTGCTGCCCTATTTAGACCATCCTGATAATCAAAGAGCAGAATCGCTGCTTTTTAATAGTTTGTCTGATGGGCTCTTGGGTCTTCAGAATCAGGGTTGGTCACGCTTATGCTAATGGAAGTGCGGAAATCATTTGGCATCTGGTGTGGCTGAAAGGATGCCCCTGCTCACTCTCAGAAAAGCCCCGCTAACTTCTTGAGGTGATTTTGCCGCCACTTGGGCAAGCGATAGAAATCTGCCCGCGAAGAACCGAGCCTGGCCTCAAAATCTGCATCTGACAGGTATTCCTGTTGGGGGGGAGGAAGAGAAGAGTTGGAAAAGGAAGGGATGAATCAATATGTTTATTTTTCATAAGAAAAACAGTCTCACAGAATATTTGTTCAACAATCCATATATCTCAGGGATGTTGAGTGTTTTTTTGCATCCTTTGAAATCTATTTACCCTGATGAAAAATACACAATAATACAATTTCAATGCTAATATATTCAAATATTTTGCCTATAGGATATGAACAAGAATATGGGTAAGTACACATAATTAATGTATGCTGCTAATTCAGTGTTCATTGTAAGGGAAGTTTACATTCTGCCCTCTGCCCATTCTGCTCTACAGCGATTGCACTGCAACAATATCTTTGTTCTTAAAAAATAAAAATTAAATAAAATTATGTGAATTGCGCAGTTATATGGCTAATTGAACAGTTATATGGCTAATTTAAAACACCTTTTAATGTAAAACAACCTCCAAAGCAGTTGTGAAACTAGACATTTTCACCTGCTTGTGATTAATACATTTTAACACTAACTGTTAGTACCAGTTGTAAATCAGTGCATAACAAAGGTACCTTGTGAGCAATCACTCACCTCCCTCTTCCCTGGATCTACCCCTGCAGGCAGCTCATCTGGGGTCCTGTTAAGCAGCAGTTGGGGGTTCATACTGGGAGCATTAGCCCCAGAGATGACGATTAAAGGCTGTTCTGCTTTGGTCTTGTTTCCGGGCCCCGAAACATTTAGTGTGGAAGTGATCGGACCTCCTGGGGCACTGTATCCCCAACCGCCCTTGTTCTGCAGGTTCAGATCTGTGTTCTTCAGATTCTGCACATACACAGTCACAGTGATGTATTGATAAGCCACCGAAGCACCACTGCTAAACAGTACTTCAGAAGTGTTTTAATGAGGGAAAAACTTCAGCATCATTCCATTCAAGCACACCACTGACTGGTTTTTAATGCCAGATTTGAAAACCATGTCCGCAATTAGATTGCTTTGTACACCTTTTTTTTTTTTTCAAATGAAGTTATTCTGTGAATTGAGAAAGGCGTGGAAGTAATTACTTACAACAGTAATCTGTGAAATAGATGCAACATCCCCCAGCTGATTTTTCATTTCCTCGTATGAATTTCCACCCTGCAGAGAACATAATATTGTGACTGATCAATAACAATAACATTTCTGAACCATTTTAAATGCTGCTGCAGCATCTGCTGCTAAATGTTGCTACAGTGAAGATGCACATTAGCAATATATATATATTTCAAGGGCTTGTAATGATAGTCGACTTGCTTTGAAAATTGGGTACGTGCCCATATTTGCTAGATTTCCACTAGATTTGCAATGCTCATCAGAATCTTGAATATTTTGTGTAGAAAAGCACACCCATTATTAGTAATGATGAATTATGAATTCAAAAATGGTTGAAGAAATGTCAGTAATCATGTGGGTAAATGTACTGGAGTAATAGTAAATTGTTTTGATAAAAAATAATGTATTATTATTACTTTATAAAAAATAAAGTATATGAACAAATAATGTACTAGAGGGTGAGAAGGACGATACATAACTTAATCTAAAATGCAGCAGTTCGCATACTAGCACAGGGTTGACTACCCCTGCAGAGTACAGAAGCATATACCCATAGTAGCAATCTGTATATCAAACAATCTTCACAAACTTTGACAATGTGCCTTTATTTTGCACAGAGGAACCAGTAGGTAGTGTCTGTTAGAGCTAAAAAATAAATAACTGTCTACAAATCCAGCATTAGCCATGACCTCAGGCCAGAGTTATGAGAACACTGGTATTTGAGAAAATCACACTCACACTCCACTTATGGGTGTCCCAGGCATTGAACCAGCCTGTGAAGGTTGGCGGCTCAAAACCCTGCTTCACGGTTATTATGGGTGTGCCTGGGTCCCTGCCGGCTGGATGGGTCTTAAGGTACTCCACTGCGCTGGTATACGCCTCCTTGGATTCATAGTCATTGGCTGACTGGCCAATCCACAGGAAGAGCTGGAAGGGGAGGAGCAAACAGATGGGACAGACAGCATTATGCTTCAGAAATCCTTCTGTCTGAAAATCATGTGTTTGTTTTCTTTGACTTTGACTATGACTACAATGATAAAAAATAGATTAGAAGCCGTGGAACTCTGATTGTCTCATTAGACCACTGTCATAGTCCCATAGTTCAAATGTGTATTTATGGCTCCAGGAGCTGCTCCAAATGGGAGGGGCCTAGCTCCATAGGGGCATGGCCTAGCATCAAAGAAGAGTGTTACAGTTAGGGGTAGGGTTATGGTTACACTCAACTCCGCCTGTTTGGAGCTAGGCCACTGCCCTTTGAGCTAGACCAGTACCCTGTGGAGCTGCTCCAGGTGGCAGTAATACCCTTCTCTTTAAATCACTGCCTTCACCTTATACCTGCCTTCATTGAGCCGATTGGTTAAAACACATTGGATAAGTCCTGAAAATTTGTTCAAGCAAGAAAGAAAGAGGGGTGTCACACTGGCATGTGCCACTGATTTTAATTAAAAAGACAATACCTCTAGGGCTACCTCTGCTCCCTTTATTCTACAGACCATGTGAGAGTCAGAGAAGCAGAGGACCCAGGTGACCTCACCTCTTCCCAAGTGTCAAGCAGCATGACATCCTCCTCATCCAGGTCCTCCTGGGCAAAGTCCTCCACCTCTGTCATCAGGAAACGGCCCGTCTGATTGGAGCATTCAAACAGCCGGGGATTGTGGGCAGGCTCCTGCACTTGGAACCTGACAGTTGCAGAGTGTCAAAGTGAGGCGTAGTACACAGGGTGCTATGACAACATTATGGACTAGCTTCTGTACAGCATGTACTCAGCGGTGATTCAGGAAAAACGTCTGAATATTTCTACTATCGATATAGCTTCCTAAGAAGAGATTTTTCACATTATGACACAAAGAATCAAACTGGGGAAGCACTCTGAACAAGTTGGATATGGAAGGCAAGCTTGTTATTATGGTTTCCACGGGACTCAAATTCCGCTGGTTTCATGCCAGTAAACTGCAATGCAGGAAGGCTCAGGTGATGGACATACCGTCACCACCAGCACTGTACCTCTTATCACTGGCGTACGGAGCCTTTCCCCCCAGTTCCACCCAGAACTCGGCTGGCTCCTGTCCCTCCATCACCACCTGCTTGTCCTGCTTGGTGAGGACATCAGCAACATATTTTCCCATCTGCCTCTCGTCCCCACTGCAGCCCTGCACAGAGACGAACAGGGCGAAGTGTGAGAGCTCTCACACTGTGGAAGGATAATTTTGCAGCATTACAAGGATTTTTTTTTTCCACATTACAGTGTGGAACTGTGCAAGTGGTCCAAACCTTTATGCAATTTGTTTAAAAGGTAGGGCTTTGTTTTGTTTGCTTTAGTCAAAGCTAGTACGAGAAGGTTGTTCAACCATGTCAAAAAGACTCTTTAAGCACAGACAGAAGCAGATAACTAGTTCATGCGTGATTGATAAGTCAGAGACAGGAATAATACATACAGTAGATATTTTGAACACAGGGGGCACATCTAGGAGTGCCTTATGCACATATTTTATTTCTTCCTGATGTTGAATAATGATATTCAGAAGATATTCAGAAATTTAGATTAATGAGTGAGTATTAAGTGGGAAATTAAGCAAATGTCATTTTTTGTGCACAGTAAAATGTGTCCAAAGCATTTAGGGACATATTGACAGGTGCATTTATTAAATAACAATGTAAGATAAATAGATAATCCCCCTGACTGATGGTTCATTGGTACCACCCAGTTTCAAGCACGGATACAGATTATGTTTTTGGTTGAGCAGATACAGATATAGTAACAGGTAGCATTGTCTTTGTGCACCTCAGTTAGAAACACTTCTAATGACTGACGGGAAAGATGGACTGGACAGCAACAGTCTGAATAGATCTATGCAAAATGTAAGGCTCACCCATTAGGACTGAAGCGTCAAAATCAAACCCTAGAATAATGTGACTTCTCTCATTTCAGACAGAATGCAAACACTTCAGATTTGACTACAGTGTGGGAGCAACAGACACAACTAAACAAATGTTATGTATCTTTATATGTCAAATTGGAATTGTGTCACATTACAATCTGGCTTAGGAAAGAAATAATAAATCCAAACCCAGAGTACATTCATTCATGGTCACACAACACTTGTTCCAAGTATGCGTTATTCAGTGTTGTACCTTAAATACGTCATTTGGGGATTGTGCCCTTCAGAAATAATGAAAAGGGAAATTAAATAAACTTGTTTTCTTTATTGGGATAAATAAGCCTGCATTTTATTACTGGAACCAGGCATTCCTATTGAGCGCACAATTTCTACATTTTCACATAGTATCCATTCATACAGCTGAATGCATACTGAAGCTCAAGGATACAATGGCAGTACCCTGCAAGCTCTGGGTTTAAAATCCAGTTCCCTAACCATTATGCTACACTGCTACTTTCCGTCTATGTTAACTTTTATAAATTAAAGTGATTATTTAATGACTCAGTGACTCAGATGGATTTAAATGGCAATGACCTTAGCCATATTCTGGAAAATGTAATCCACTTCAATTCTTCCCTAAATTAAGTTGACAACATTCACTGACATTTTCTTTACCACGGGTAATATTTAAATCTGTAGAGTTGCTGCAGATGCTGTGGGAAAACTGACCTTCCCATACCACAGGTAGCAGACCCGGTCTGTGTTTAGGAGGAAGACATCATTGCTGTTGAGGGAAGATGCACGGGCTGGGACCTCAGTTGACTTGGTGTTGAACTCATGTGTCCCTCGCATCTGGAACAGCCTGGCGTTGCCAGAGTTAGGTGTCACCACTCCAGGTCGCCCCGTCCCACCCTGGCCACACAGAACAGACTCATATCTTTCCTCTTATCACAGGTTTGATGAAACAACCCCAGAACATTCTATTAATGACAGAAAATAGCATGCAATTGGTTAAAAAAACGGATGGCTTAATAACTGATAATGGTCACTGTAAATAAAGGACATGAACATCTGATTTCAAGGCCTACATGAACTGTAAAATGCAATGAGGACACAGGTCGAAGCTTACCTCAAAGATGATAAGCTTCCCCTTGAAAATAGCCATGAAGTGACGTGGCTCCTTGCCCATGGTAACTCTGACCTGGACGGGTGCCCCGTTGTACTTATTATCTACATTGACAGCCTGGTACGCGCACGCCGTGATCTCATCTTGGGTGGCATGGCGACCCTGTCACATCACATTGTTCACATAAGCATCTGCTCCATCTGGGTGGCATACATGCTGTAATAAGGAGAACAGTGTTTTCTTCTTACCAGCCACATGTAGAGGATGTACTGTAACTGGTTGGTCCTCTTGTAGGTGTAGAGAATCAGGTAGCAATCTCCTCCGTAGAACTGGCCGTAGGAGCTGGGGTGAAGTTCCTGCAGCTCCAGGTTCTCGATGCGCCACACCTGGGGATGGACACAGTCACTGTCATGGGGACACTTTTTTCCATATACCAAATGATGGCTTGGGCACAGGTGGTAGTCATTAGCTCTTTATCTATGAGACATTTATAGTAAGTACAGCTGAAAGGTGCTGCTGGGTGGCTCATTCTGTTAAGGTATTGTTCTAATGCATGGACGGGCACCATGTTCTGATACTGAATCTGGACCATGCAAGCACCAGCTGTGGCTGGTAGCCCCACAAGGCTTCACATAATTGGCCACCTAGGGATGGGAGTATTTCATTGACTACTGTACCATTGGTCAATTGGGCAGCTGCGAGTTTGTCTGTTGACCTTTGCATGAACATGAACAAGTTAAATTCACATCCAGGGCATGGAGTTGCTTGTTCTACACAGGTTATTCTATTTTTTTGCCATTATGTGTTTATCATAAAGAAAAATATATATAATAGTTAGTGGAATGGCAAAGGTGAGAGGCTCAATGTGAACATGAAACAGTAAAGAAAGATTCCAGGGAACTGTGTAGCTCAAAGGGCAGAGCTTTGCCAGAGACTCCAGAAAATAAGACTAACCTGCACTTCTCCAGAGGCGTCGTCCACCATGCGCTGCTGGGCGGCCAGTTCAGGCCGAGCGTGGAGTTCCATTACATCAAACTTTTCCTGGCTCACGTTAGCTTGGGTCAGGGGAGAAGTCAGCAGTGAACAAGCATAGCACATTCACTCTTCTCTACAATGCACAAAACATTATCTATTTAGGCCCAAAAACAATCAGAAATTTACCAAATGTACTTTATCAGTTCACATTAGGCCTAAGACTTCCATGGCCAGCTATCTTTCATTTAGCTTCAAGACTACCTCATCAGTGTTCTCTTAAGTCTATGCAAATCAAAACACGCGAATATTTTCCTTCTTACATACATACAGTATACAGGGACAGCTTTTCCACCACAGGCTTCATAGCAAACATGGATGGTGGGTGAAGTTTGGGGTGGGTGGGGGTGGGGGGTTGGGTGTCTATACCCAGAACTGGCCCTGTACATACAGTATTCACGGATTTGCTTCTTTGGTAACAGATGTGTTTCAGGGCCAGCACTAGGGCCTCCAAAATCCTGTGGAGTTCAATGCACTAGTGCTTCTGTTACATTTCATTTCATTTAGCTCAAATGGGTAGACACAGGCAGGGAGTGGTAATAAACCAGGGGCCATTGCTTGAAACTGTGCTGTAGTGCTATTAAGTAATGGTAAAATAAGTATTAAGCTGTGGCCTTCTTATATGAATAAAAAATAACACACCCTCCTTGCAGAGCAACACAGTGTTCACTGGTGGAAGAGTGAGATTAAACATAGAGACACATTAAACATCGCTTTGCCCCAGTAAGGAATGGGGAATGTTTCAGACGCCCTTAGACATTAGTGTTATAATGCTATGACTGAATACTTGAAGAACTGCATCCTGCCATTTGGGGTGCAAGCTGTAAATCATGCAATGACCTGGTTTAGCAGAGCTTCAGTGCAGAGCAAGCCAGAGAGGACTGGCCTGAGGGAAGAAAATGCTGGCAAAAATGCCATTCAGCTTCAACTGCCCCTTCATAATTCAAGGTCTTTACTGGAGCTATTTGGTTTAAATAACTCTTCCCCGGTGCATTATTGGAAACTTTCACCTTGAAGCCATAACCATCAGGTTGCCTGGAAGCCAGGTGCCAGACCACTGATTGCTGCTGTGGCCCCAGATGACTGGTCAGTTTGAGTGATTGCTTGAGTGATTACCAATCTTGCCCACAGAGTAGGTCCTGCCCAAGCCCTGACTTTGGTTCTTGTCTTTCCAGGACTTGAAGAGGTGCTTAAACATGGCCGACTCCCCGCCCTCAGCCATCACCTCTACATTGGTGCTGGAGGGGTAGTTCTTTGCTTTAATGAAGCCCTGAAACAAAAGTAGTGAGAATACTGAGATTTATGTTTCAATCTATTCTGAGCTGAAATTGCTCACTGACAAAACAAAGGTTATATAATAACTTGCAATGTACCCAAAAAGAAATAGAGTTGTACTAAAGTCAAGAGATGAGCCATTAGTTTGAGAATATGCCCTACACAAATGAGAACAAAAGAACCATATACAGAATTCTGGCTTTGTGTAATTCACACACCACAGGCCACAATGTCTGCTGGTTTTTTATGTTAGCACTTAATCAATCAATTGTAGCAGCTGATTGCAAACTTAACTCACATCATCTGAGTGCTTGTTTCTACACAGCTCACTGATTTTAAGAAAATCATAACCAGTGGCTCTCTATTACCAAGGTTGGCAAGGTCTAACCTAGAGTATGATGCCTTTGTTGGCTACCACTATGTTTGATCCTGTCTTTAACTAATATATTTGTTTGGAATATGAAAAACAAGAGAAAAAAACAGAATGATCATTGCTATTTTTGTGTTGGGTCCACTTTATTTATTTATTTTTTGCAGTTTCCGGACTCCATGCTTGGTCAGAAAGGGAATTCTGAGAATTTAAGAGATGTGTTTACTGGCACTCACCACCGCCCTTCCCAAAGCTGCACTCCGCTCCTCGCTGGAGGCGCCCTTCCCCTTCCACACTGCAATACTGGCTCCACCCTGGTCCACGATATAGCAGTCCTGGGTTCGAGAGGAGAGACCGCTTACCTGACCGTACCGCTCAATGTCACACAGCTGAAGTCTAATACTATGAGGAAGAAATCGTGCATAAATATTATATTTATTCTTTCCTAATGCTCTATTTTCAACTTCTATCTTGGTATGGGGATCATGTGACCTGTCCTGTCGCATCATTGAAAATGACTCCATTAGTCTGGAAGGGCCCTTTGGAATGCTTGCAGTCTGCCACCACAATTTTAAACTCTGTGCTCCACCAGTTCAGCTGGTAGCTACTGTACCACAGGACTGCACAGCTGGTGCAGATGGTGTAAACAGATCACAGGCACCTGATCCAACAGAGGGTGGCAGTGCAGGCAGGAAGTATGCTGCCAACTACAGTCTTCCCTTCCTGGATTATGTTGAGTCAGTTCTGTGCCTCCCTGTGCTTTAGAAGTGGGCCAGAACCCTAACCCCCCCCTCTGTGGTGGAAATGAAAGGAAGTTGTGAGTGGGAGGGGCGTGGTGGAAACAGAAAGTGTGAGTTACCGATGAGTTGAGCAGATCCTGGGTAAGTGGCTGGGTGGCGACCTCTTGGACGACCAGGCTACCGCTGGCATCCGAGACACTGAGAAGAGTTTAAGATTTAGTATGAGCAAGGACCAGAGACACAGCAGATCGACAGCCTCGCAGGCAGGAATTGCAATGGCATCATAATTACACCGTGCCGTGGTTAAGCATCATTATTCACACCAAGAGTGCATATCTCCATCTTGGAGTGCTGATATGTGTGTGTTTTTTTATTTCAACCAATTACGCTTGTTGAATCAGCTAATTAACTGTATACACCCCTAATTAACAATTTCACAATCGCTACATTTCAGAGCCTCCCTTATGTTTTTTTGTAGGCTGCTTTTGTACTGTGTGTGACATGCATAGCCATATTACTTACCTGGTGACCTAGTGAGGCAAATTTACACACAATAAATAATTATGACACCGCTCACCACAAATTTTATGACTGCTATCCCCTTTGATTACTCAGCCAGAAGGTATGTTATAATGCATTCTGCCTGACATAGATTCCCATTGTGAGTTTGTCCATAATAATAACTGCAGAATTTTCAGTTTAAGTCGAAGTGCATCATCATGTACTGAAATTCTGTGTAAATATTGGTCTTTGATCTGGTGAATTGTGCCATAAATGTGATATTTGGAAATTAAATCACAGATTTGGGCTGGATTTTTAGTTGATATCTTACACTATGGAACTTTAAGATCAGGTTGGCCAACTCCGGGCGCTAGGGCACAGTAGAGGATTTTTTGCCAAACAAATGCACGTACTGGTAGAGCCTAACACTGCCAGACTGGTCGATGCTTGTGTTATCGTCTGGGATGGCCTCTTTCAGCTGCCCCACCCTCTGACCGAGCACGGCCGTCATGATCTTCATCAGCTCCGGGGAGTCTCCCTCGTCCCCGCCCTCGACCACGCCAATCTGGGCCCGCCCACCTCGCTCCCTATCCCGAATGTCCTGGGCCAGGAGCATTGCCTGAATGGTAGGAGAACAAGAGTGAGGGTCTTTATTTATTATTAAAGTATCCCATTTAAATTCTTACAATGGCCTTTCAGTGAGTCCAGGAGTCAGAAATTAAAAGTCCTGCCATGTGTTTCCACCCATGAACACAGCCAGCTGTTTTCACCAATTAGTGCTACCTCCTGACTGAAGAACTGTGCTAATCGTGCTAGCTAATTGTGCTAAACATCCAGGTGATTTGAACAAAATACTGGGGAGGACGTCTGCTTTCTGAACCTGGATTTTCTAGGTCTGCTAAACACATGATCCATGCCCATACTATACGTGCTACCTTGATAAAGATGCAGCTCAGAACCAGTTCCTTCTCAAATAATTGTGAATAAGCTTTTACCTTCAGCTTCTCTCTTCTGTTGCTTTGAGGGCCATTCCACTGCACAATCACCTTTCCCATGTCCAGCAGGAATATGTCGCCGTTGTTGAAACTGTTCCAGGAGACAGGCACCTAATAAACACAAAAGGGGCCATTGATGAGGGACCCATACATCCCGCCAGAACTTTCAGGGTCGGAATGTCAGAGATTTCAGCAATAAAGTCTTGAAGAGCGTGTACACACAAGTCCAAATAGGGAATAGGATTTCATATGATACAGCCAGTGAATTTAAGTTGCCATTTAAGTCATTCATGCTAAAATTAGAAAGATACTGCTTTTGCAGTCTTATTGATTAGGCTACGTGTTGTCTGTAGCAACTTAGTAGTGTTAAAACAGTTTACATGTGTTCCTGAATATTCAGAAGTAATTAAAAAAACAAAATAAACAGTTTCTGATTACATTTATGAAGATTAATGGCTCCATATGGAGTTGGCAAATAAATGCATTCGATTTATGTCTTGAATGTTTTTTCTCCATTGGAGGACAGCACTGAGCAAGTGGATACCAACAGCATGCTAACTAAGAGCAGCACAGCATCACATGTGGGACTGAGGGTGAGAGAGTGCCCTGTGACGTACCTCAGTGGCCTTGACATGCTTACGACCTTTAATGTGCAGCAGACGCAGAATGTTGTACACGTTGACGTCGACATGGTGGAACCCCGACGCCACTCCCCCTTTCTTGTAGCTGAGGAAATGAGACGAGCATAGTTATTAAAGCTCTGACTAAAAACAAAGCCCAAATGGGTATGTCAGGCACTTTTCATGAAGATGCATGTTAGCCACATCAGCTACTGTTCTTAAGTGTTTTGCAGACAGCATGCCAGCTTTGACAAAAGGAGATTAAAAGTGAGTAAATAATGTTTGTTTGTGGTTTTCCTAATTTCCTAAGGTTTTCTAGTGTTTGTGCAATATCTCCTGTAAGAACTTTTACACTTTCTCACGCAAAACCACACACATACACACACACTGAGTTCCTCAGTTCGTATAGTCGAACATCTATTGACTAAAGAGAACACTACATCTTGTCCATGTTTGACAATTTGAGCATTCAAAATGTGATTTTCTTGTGTCTTTTAGTTGTGTTGAAACAGTTGGAAGCAAAGTGAATTGTTGCATCACACAGTTCTGCTGCTCCTACTTAAGTGTGAGAGAGGCTGGAACACTCACATGATGCCGTTTTTGAAGTAGCTCTGGAATTTGGAGGACTCACAGCCCTGCACCTCTCTGTGCTGAATGGGGCTGCCGCCCAAAAACTCATCCAGCTGGGTCACATAGATGGCCGCCGCCCCTTGCTCATCCTGGGAGGAGGTGTTCCCAATCCAATAATGGATGTTCTTGGAGTGAGCAGAGTCATTGCTTTCCTACATACACACACACACACACACACATGCATACAATTATAGGTTATTGCAGTAAAACTATCATTTTGAAAAGAATAGTAGGCTATCCTGTAAACGCAAATGAGATTGTTGCTCCTTACAGAGGAACTTTTATAAAGAGAACACCTATTTTTTGATTAATTAGAAGAGAAATTTCACAACCACATTCATCTTTGGGAAAACTTAGTACTCACATGCAGAACAATATAGCAATCACCCTCAAAGAAATTCCCAAAGGCCTGCTGATCAACAGGGACCATCTCCATATTCTGTAAAAAAATACATATTATAATGTTACAAAATTACTTTGTCTTTATTTCAATATTTTATACAGTGAGCAGAATGTTTCAGCAGGTGATAGACACACACACAGTGTTGAAATGTTACAGACAAGGTAGTTCATGAAAAATGTCTCAGATTTACTTGTATTATCAAAATTAAAGGAACTAACATTTGTAAAGCTGAAAATAAACCAAATATCGGAAAAAGAGTTCAGTAAAAAAAAAAAGTAATCAGGTGTTAATGATCTAAATACTACCATTTCATATGTAGTACTCATAAAACCATTAGAAAAAAGCCAAAGTTCTTTTTTCCCCCCTTTTTTTCCAAAGAAGGCCATTATGACATAGAACACCAAGTGCATGTGCAAGTACCCTATAGACAAGTCACTGCTGATTATTACTGTTCTTTGAGATTTTATAATGTCAGTTTGACTGCAGCAACACCAAAGGAAGGCATTAACTACACTGGCTACTGGCTGTGACAGACCACTAATGTAACCATACCATTCTAAATACCAGTGCTCAATGATTACAGTGTCTGGTGCAACCTATTTATCTCTGTCTGTTTCACTCACGTTTATGGTCCATATCTGCAGGCCAGGCTTGCTGCGGATATCTTTAAAGGCTTCTGGCGTTTCTTCAGACATTGCTTAGGGATCTACAGAAACAATAAAGGTGGTCAGGAGTGGGAGATAGCATACAGGCTATTCATAAAAGAAACACATACTAATCACCAAGGGAAATGTTCTACATTGGCAGCTTCACATTTGATTTTAAAAAATATCCAAAACATAAGCATGGAAGATACCTATCAATGGTGCCTTCTTAATAAAATATTTTAACAAAGGTATTTAAGGTATTTTTGGAAACAGCAGTGCACATAGTATTGTGAGAGCCTTAAACAGGCCAGGGCAACTCTGCCAGGGATCAATATTGTGACAGCAACACCACATGTTTTCATCTGTGTGGGATTCCCTTAACCCTTCTTTTGTGCTTGTTACAGAAAAAAAACTATTACAGAACTGGAAAGAATGTTCCATATGTTTCAACACAACCCAGCAGAAATGGCTTCCCTCCAGGTAACTGAAAACAAAAGGAGCCTGAAAATAATTTCTGGTTTCTGGACAAAAAAAGCCCTTGAATATTTGAACATTATAGTCAAGTTTTTTAGTTGTGAGTGTCAATGTGTTTTTCATGCCTGCAAATGATTCATATGATTATTCTATGCAGTGCAATCACAGGCTGACATGCTAAGTTAGTCAGTTTAGTTTGGAAGTACTGCATTTCAGATTGTTATTTCTTCAGCAATTGTCCATAATCTCAATTAAATCAAAAAGCAAAGCATTATTTACTTGTACTACCATACTTTAATAATAATTATGGATAGCTACTGTTGTCCTTTTAAATGCTGAGCATACTGGCCAACTTTAAGTTAGCCACTCATCAAGGTCTCTGCATCAGGCAAAGTTGTTTTGATGAGGTTCCCATGGCAACACAAAAAGTGGCAATGCAATTTTCAAACAAACAGAAACTATGGTGATGTAAAACCTTATATTGCATTGTTAAAAGAGCATAATGTGTGGGAAGTATATGATGCTACATACCATGCACTTCTAAATGCAATTTGCGATGGCCTTTGGGTTTATGTAAACAGTATGCTTAGCTAAACACTAGCTATGGGGCGAGGGCATTAGAGGCCTTGACTCTCTCAGTGAGGGTGGCATAGCAACAACCTACGCAGCACAACTGCTGATTCTAAACTGAGAGAAAAGAGTGCAGAAATTCAACCAAGCCTCTAGTTATTCACTTTGAGCCCTTAACACACTGGAGCACGACTGGATTCCAGTCAGATAGCATTCAGCTTGAATCTCATGAGTCTACAGAAAACACTACATGAAAACTTTCATACCCCTTAAAAATCTATATTGATACCAGGAAACAAAAACGCCTTGACAACACAGTGATAAGACCGAAGTGGTCATGCACAGTACTGAGTAATGTGAGCCCTGTTAGAAACAGCTGAGACTCAAATGATTCACAAATGACTGACAGAATGATATTACGTAGCAAATATTACTCATGATAGCCTAAGAACAAAAAAAGTAGACTCACTATTAAGTTATTCGCTTATAGGAGCACTCAGTGATTTTTGCGAAACCTGTCACAACACCTGTATATGCCTTCACAGCTTCAGAGCTGGCATCAGTTATTAACTTCATGCAATATGGAGTTGCTACCCAACTGCAAATACATGCATTACTGTTAAATTCCTTTTACTGATTCCATCATTCTGGGTGCCAGAGAACAGTTACAGATGGTAAAGTGATTGATTTTTTCCCCCACCTTTCCTGTCCAGGGAGTATTGCATATAGGCTTGCCTCTGTGTCAGCTAACCTCAATAATTTAAACAATTATCTGCTGCATAGGTACCTGTTCAATGGTTTACCTTCTTATAACTACTGATGGGCATTTACATTTGATGCCAGTTTGAAATATCTACCATTTTAAATACACTGTATTGTGGGAAAGGTGGTTAATATAAATGTACTCAGCGCAATTGAAATAGCCAATGATCAGTCATGTAATAGCTGGGAGCTTTAGCAACTGTAAATGTAATGTCCTGGGCTCATTTTAAATGAACATGTTTTTCTGCAACGAAAATTGCAGGATAAGGACATTGGCTGGATCCAATCAATATTTGTCCAATTTTTTTTCTTCACAAACAGAGTTTGATGAGTCATTAAAACTAACTCACAAAACGGAATTTGTGAAGAAAAAGTGTAATGCTTGCGTTATCTTGCAAATAAGCATGCAGATTA
The DNA here is from genome assembly GCF_013347855.1 of Anguilla anguilla. Classification (NCBI taxonomy): domain Eukaryota; kingdom Metazoa; phylum Chordata; class Actinopteri; order Anguilliformes; family Anguillidae; genus Anguilla; species Anguilla anguilla. The sequence continues at coordinate 17,330,610 of NC_049204.1, read as the reverse complement.
AGGACAAATGTTGAACGAATACAGGCCAGACTGTTAACATTACAATAACAAATTGTACAGAATGTACAACACAGCACTATGGGCCTGACCAAATCCAAATTAAACACTGAAAAAATAAATACAGTATATTGGAATGAATATGATGCTTGTTAAACCTTATTTGAACAATAAATCTGAGTACGACAAATTTTACTAAATCTTATGGCCACCTGAGAAATATTTCACAAAATTTGAATTACAGATGTTCAAAATCAACAATTTTTGAGATTGTTCAGAGGCATTCTGTTGAAAGGCATTTTGTAGATATACAATTTTTTGCCACTGTTTGGTCACAGTCTGTGTGGTTCATATTGTACAGAGTCGTTTCCACGAGAATTAATGATCAGTTAATGTATGATTCTAGAAGGAGGCAAGATAATTAGGTTCCTGCTGGGAAGAGCAAGACGCAGTGGAAACATTCACATTATTGCGTATTATTGATTACAGATTATTAGCCCTCTTAATGAACTTATCTCCATATTTAGATCAGGCCTAAATAATGAGCAACCCCATTTTAGAAAACAGAAAGTTCACTTAGATACAGCCTATTTACTAAACATTAGTTCAAAACCATGGCAACACATTAATCATACAAAAGAGTTTAAATGGCTATCCACTATTATGCCAAAACAACTACAACATCGGCATAAATACATGTTTCCAAGCATAGGTTCATACTGTACAAATATATGAGAAAAATATGCCTTTCCTTCATATGATCATTTTATGAACATTTTAAAAATTTTGAAGCAGTCTGATAACTTGGAAGGTGTGGTTTGGAACTATCAAAGAGTTTTATTGTAAATTATAGAAAAAATAACAACGGGATTATTGACATGGTGGCAAATGGCAATCAGATATATATGTGTGTGTAGGCGCGTAGGTGGCTTTCCAATTGATCCCAAAGGTGTTGGATGGGATTGAGGCCAGAGCTCTGTGCAAGCCTGTTAAGTTCTTCCACTTCCATTCCTCTAGAATGTCATTGTATGCTGTAGCATTAAGATTTTCCTTCACTGGAACAAATGGGCCTATCCTCAAACTATGAACAGCCCTAGACCAAGGGATGTCCAGATACTTTTGGTAATTGATTGATTGATTGATAGATAGATAGATATATAGATAGAAGGTTTCATTTTCCCTCTCTAGAGGCAGCATTACATGCAGAAAAAAACCCTCCTATCTGGCACTTGTACAACCGTTGCTGAGCAACTTTAACATTGACTGGATGTGTGTGGATGCAATTGTGGTGAGGTCAGCCTGCATTTGTTTGCACAATGATAGTGAAGCAGGATCTGAAAGACTGTGAGAATGCACCCACCCCTTATTAAAAGCTTCTCAGTTAAAATCATCTTGGGTTAGGTGAAAAATGACTCATAAAAAATAAATACATTTCAGCAATTCACAAGACGAAAACTATTAATCAATAAAAAATATCAAAAGTATGTGCCAGCCTTTTCTTCAGTGTAAGTGTTTAATTCATAGACTATTACATTCTAACAGAAATACAGAAAATAAATTGGTCCCATGCAATATTTTTGGTACCATTATTATTTTACCATATTTGATTGGTGTATTTAGCAAAAAAAAAAAACAGTTATCAGGACAAAGCTTGTAAAATACAGCAGCATCGGACAACAGGATGTTCAGGATCACAGTTTGCCCTCAAACTGCCAGAATCCAAGCCTGAAGACTGGCATTTTAACGACCACAATCTCCGTTTCCTACTAAATTCTGCTCAGCATATCACTTCACTAAGCTCTCCAACCCTCTCTGGTTACATTCTGAGGCGATCTAATCAATTCTGTAAATAAATATACCCCACCCTCTCTGCCAACACATGCACTAAAGCTTAAAATGATTCAAGTAGCTGCCAGACACACCTATTAGGCTATACCCTGGTATTCAAGACTTGTCAAAATTTAACTAAGACTTTCATAGGTTTGCTTCCCCATTACTGTATGTTGAAAATATAGCACACTTCATGTACAATTGTAAACAAGCATACACTACACGGTCACAAAGCTCTGATGTATATTCATTTTAATTTTCACTAATCAGTACATAAAGGATCAACACCAGCAATTCAATCAGAAACCATTTTTTGAGTACAATGATGGCAAGATCATTCTAGCACCACCTCGTAGAAGTGTGAATAAAAGACAAATTATGAAACTGGTTCTCATATCACAATATTGAGTTAAATTTTCAAATGGCACCAGTAAAATATGTAGACAATTGCTGATAAATATTTTTTATTCAATTGGTTGCTGGATTACGTACATAGACTTGCATGTTTCGTTCACAATTGTAGTCACGCTCAAATTGTATGTTAATAGACGTTTGAAGATAGCGTGTTTCCCATAGCTGTCCAAGCTAAATTTATGCAGACATTGACGTGTGACACAGACCGCAGATGCTAAATGCTCAGAGAAAGAAAAACAAAGCCAAAGAAAGATGCATTCTTCTCATTTACCTCAATAATTAGGCCCACTTCGTTAAAGCTCATGATTCACTGAAACACTACACCCATCATAGGACTAGATCTGAAAATACAAATCTGTTCAGAGCTAAAGATGACTTATGTCGTAAACATTATAGACATATGAAATGGCACGAGGTTGGTTTTCCTCAAGTTGAAAACCAATACACAACCCGTTAGACTAATGTTGTTAAAATTTAAACAGATAACTGTGAAGCACAGAGAAACAAGCATAATTTAGTTATTCATTCTTATTCTTATTTCTAGATTTGCATATACTCAGATAAGGGACAGCAACATGAAAAAAACATTTAATCACTCATAAATCTATGAAACTGGTATTGTAGATATACAGAGGTCAGTGCACTCTCAGCTACTTAAGATGAATATATGTAGACTGAATTCAATCCTTCTGCATCCCATCTGAGCACAAATACCCCATCAAGAAAGACTCGTTTTTATCGGATGACTCATCATGCACAATGGCCAGTGCTGGCTCATTGTGTTCAATTCTGCCTTTTCTCTATGAAGTACATGTATATCACATTACTCTGTTAATACACAATGAATGCTAAGACTAACGCCATTGTCCCCAGACTGATGAGTGGGAGGCAAGCCTTCAGCTGAACTGGGAGAGTGCTGTTTTAAAATAAATATCAGATATACTCTTTCGGTCACTGAAATGTGGATTTCACCAATGAGGTCCAAGAAACCAATATGCCCTCCATTACAAAAGGTGCTCAGAATAACTCAACTTTCCCACTGAACAGTGTGTACACACCCTGCACTCTTCAGAGTAAACAGAGAGCAGACTCAATCTGGCAGATGTGCTTTCCTGTCAACAGTTCTAGTTAAGAAAATGGCTTTGTGTTTTAGCCGTTTTATTCAGAGTTCAAGCGGTTAGTGTTGGAACAAAAATGGAAAGTCCAACAAAAAAAAAGGATTTCCCTAGCAAGCACCTTAGCAAGGAAGTTGGCAATGTTGGCACATGATTCTGTAATTACTTAAAAACAACAAATGTGTCCTTCTTCCAGCAACCAGCTGTAGACCAGTCGAGGTCAGGTTTGTGCATGTGTGCGTGTGAGTAAATACAATCACACACTGAATTCATCAAATTACAAGGTACCCCACCCAAAAGCACTCTATTCCAGGATATTAGTAAATACTTTATCTAAACAGAGCCACTCAATTCATTCATAGTGAACATTTGCCAAAAGTCAAACAGTACTGTGCAAACAGTAAATTGATATAAAGTCAAGAGATGCCATACATTTGTGTTATATACTAGTAATAAAAGCATTACAGTACAAACTCTCAATATGATACAATGAACCCACCTGAGACAAAATGTCAAAAAGTACACATTTACAAACACCCACACTTGCATTATTATACATACTACACATTATAATAAAAGTTATGAATAAAAACTAAAATAGGATACATGGACAACTTATAGCAATTTTGACGGTAACTTCAGGTAAAATCATTAACCACAGTTCAGTTGACTGGAATGATTTTGAGAGAGAACAGTGAACAGCAATGATAGTGAATGGGTGACTTACTTTGGGCAGCTAAGTAAAGCAAGAAGAATGTTCCAGATGTGGGAATTTTTCTCCTGGTGTGTGTACAAATGTAGTGACTGCTCCTTCCTCTCTGCCTACCTTTTCCACTCTGCTCTGAGTTCTGGGCAGGGTGTGTTTATGTCCACCCCACCCACATGAATACACCTGTATGCGCGGGTAGACGTACACACACACACAGACAGGGAAGACACACCATTCTAATACATACAGTATATCCAAAATATCAGTAACTAAAAACTGAAGAATGGATGGGATAAATTAGTCTGAAATAGTGAAACTACTACATGCACGCATGCTCTTTCTCTCTCTTTCTCTGAAGAACAATAGCATCGAAAAAGCTATTCACACCCTCTGAATACTGCTCAGTTAAAATGTCTTTCAAAACATAAAAAAACATTTATAACCTGAATTGTGTGGCCCACAGATGGTTTTGGTAATGAATGACCGCATAGAGCGTTTATGCCAGCAGCCTGCTCTGCTCTCTCGCTCTCTGAAAGTAGAATAATAAAGAGAGGGTGAACCTCAGATATCCTCCAAAGTAATGATGTGTTGTGACTGAAAGGTGCTGCTGAACTGAGATTTTTTCATTATCCTTCCAGGGCACTCCTTTGATTGTAACCCCCATATAAAGGCTCAAAAAATAGATAGAACACTTTCAATGAATAACTTTCTTGGCTTGTATTGTCCATACTCATTGATCCTGACAATCTGAAAAGTGAGAACGAAAATACCCTGAAAGAGGCACTTGCTTAATGATATCTCAGCAAGTACATGCCGAACTGGAGTGTCCTCACTGAGCTTTGACTGTGAGGGCTGCCAGGGCCATTTGTAGTCTGGAATGGTAATGAGGACATCCAACAGGAAGCTAGGCAGTCAGGGGAAAAGCAGCGCTTTGTGAACGAGGTTGACTGGTCCCAGAAGATGCTTTGGGGAGCTTTCTACTGCCAGTGGGGTTCTCTCTCAGACATGGCTTTGATCAGTTGGTCCCAGCGTACCAACCAAGCCAAAAGCAGCACGCAGAGACGAGGAACAGAATCAAGTCACTGCAGAAGCAATAAATGATTTCACATTCATAAAGAGATGGTGTTGAAGCATGGACGATTCTACTCTTTGGGCTCAATTTTATGAAATCAATGTCACACAGCACAAGGGCGGAGTCAATGGAGCCGCGTGTGGACACACTGGGCGTGACTAGAGAATGTCGGTATTTTCGGGACCAGAGGCAAGGAGGGCACAGCACGAAGCATGCGGCGCACCTGGAAACAGGGCTGGGTTACACGAAATAATGTATTATCAGTAGGTGCGGTGCAGCTGGATTTATTAATAGCCAATCAAATTACCTCTTTATATTCCATTTAAGGGTCGTGCTCCTTGCACAGGGCGTACTGGCAATTTTCGGTACTCTTTGGCTGCGATGGAATGCGAGGATAACGATTCCACACAGCTCCTGGTCCAGGCCATGATACTGTCACGTCTGGACTACTGCAACTCCCTCCTGGCTGGCCTCCCAGCATCAGCCACCAGACCCCTTCAGCTCATCCAGAATGCAGCAGCACGTCTGGTTTACAACCTCCCTCGTGACTCCCACGTCACTCCCCTCCTCATCTCCCTCCACTGGCTACCAGTGCAAGCTCGCATCCGGTTTAAGACACTGGTGCTTGCTTTCCAAGCAGTCAAGGGGTCAGCTCCTGGTTATCTGCAGAAGATGATCAGACCCTACAAGCCGGCCAGATCGCTCCGATCGGCTACTACAGGGCGGCTGATTCCTCCCCCTACACGAGCAGCAACAAGGTCTCGACTCTTTGCAGTTCTGGCCCCACGATGGTGGAACGATCTTCCAGTGGAGGTCAGAACAGCAGAGTGTCTGAGCACCTTCAAACGGAAACTCAAGACGCACCTCTTCTCTGTATACCTCTCTCCTCTTCCCTAAACCCTCTCCCATAACTATAAAAAAAAAAAAAAAAAAAAAAAAAAAAAAAAAAAAAAAATTTTGGTTCAGACTATCTTGTTTCTCCTTACTGTATGCTACTACAGTAAAGGCTTTTTATCTGCATTTTATTCAATGGACTTAAGTGGACTTGATCCTGAGTTTGGTTACACTGTTGTAAGTCGCTCTGGATAAGAGCGTCAGCTAAATGCCTATAATGTAATGTAATAATGTAATATACTAATAAAATTCTGCCTAGTTGGCTTTGCAGAGGTTAGGTCTGAATAGTGTTCACTGTGTGAACTAAACTGTGTTCTTGGCTAGAAATAGCTGTACAAAATAAGTATTGTACCTTACTGAACCTGTGTTTAGCAGTTGTCTATGACCATGAAATGCACTTTTTGTACGTCGCTTTGGATAAAAGCGTCTGTCAAATAAATGTAATGTAATGTAATGTAAAATGTTTCTCACAAGACGTTCTTTTGTGGTGCAGAGTTGGGCTGTCACTTTTTACAAAAATTGAGACCGAACAAATCTCATAAATAAGAGAAATTAGCTTGCATTTAAAAAAAATTTCTTCCGTCAGAATTAAAACATAACCTAAACGTTTATTATGGGCCCGTTTTAAACACGCTGTGCTATAACGAAGAAAAAAAGACAACAGTTTTTAGAAGTTTTATCAAACACAATAAAACCAGGAAGATCATACAATGTCAGTGATCCCATTGACAGGAGTAAAATGACTCAGTGTTGCTTTAAGAAAAGGAAAATTATAACGCATGAGTTCATCATTAATTCATAACAATGGCATGGCTTATCTGAACCGAGCGGGGTGATTTTGTCATGTTTTAAAGTGCTTCTAAAATCAGCGCTGGTTTGAATTGTATTGCTTACTCACAGACATTGCTTATTTGTATCTTTGCATGTGTATACAATTAAATGCAAAAGTATTTGGATGGTCAATTGGATTCAGGATGGGACCATATCTGAAATCATTCTATAACACAAGTATCACTCCAGCCAATATATTACATTTCTTTCACCATGATGTTGATTCTATGACCAGAACAAAAGACAAATATAGATCACATTCTAAATTGAATTAACATCACGTGTGAAGGTGCATTGACAATTATCTTCTCTTGGTAGGATTTAAGTGTTAGCTGTTGAATCATGATGGGAAAACTACCACACTAGTAGAGGTGTGCCTGTACTTGGGAACTTGCCATTACACAATCAAATCAACAGCATCTCACACAAAGGAGTGGTTGGGCTAGGAGTGTAGCTAACCACAGGGATTCCATTGTGATTAGATTTCCCTAAGGCTCAGTAGACAAACACTGATTGAAATGCACTTCGCACTAAAATTACCCCAAAGTCCTTAGCTATTTTTACTGAGATGAGTAATTCTGACAATCTCCGTTCTCCATCACTTAGATAACACCTCAGGTATCGGAAATGTTTTTTATCAGCATGTCCCTTTAGGCAATGTATTCATTTTAGAAGAGATTAGTCAACCAAAAACACCTCTCAAGTAGCTGACAAGCAATTCTTAAGTAAAGGCATAGACTTTTTCTAGCCTATGAAATGCTGTGAGGTGCATTGCTGACAGGAGTATAAATAAGTACAAAAGAATCCTTAAAGAAAGAGGAAAAGTACAAACTGATAGACCTTCCAGGCTCATATGATGTGAATAATCACACATCAAGAGGCAATAGTTTTTAAGGAGTTTCCTGGCTATGAACAGATCCATGGATGCTGCTGCAGGTGTGTCAAAGATAATTTTGTCATTCCACTTCTCAAAGTGCTGTGGCAGTGCTGTTTTAAGCGCAAATAACCCCATAAAAAGCTCATCTATCTTCTTGGAATACATGGTTACAGTTTGGGCACAGTTTTGTAGCACAGCCCATCATTTATTGGAAGCTGTGACCTTGCAAGTTATTACTTTGATATGAACTATTAAATTTACTTGCAGCAAACTGTCTTCGTGGCATGCAATATTCTGATTGGTGGTGGGACATCTCTTGTTTGGTTGTATTCATTCTTGGCGGTTAAACAAGCTAGTGTCACCCCAATACATTTTAGTTGGATTGTGGTATCTGACCAGATTTACAAAACTGACTGATGACTCATGACAAAACTGACACTTTTTTTTGGAATATTGTAAGGTTTATCACAAAGTCTAACATATAGATGGAAAGAATTTAATTCTACATTACATTACAGGCATCTAGCAGACGCTCTTATCCAGAGCGACTTACACAACTTTCACATAGCATTTTACATTGTTAAGTACCTTGCTCAAGGGTACAACGGCAGTGTCCTTACCCGGGAATCGAACCTGCGACCTTTCAGTTACAGCCCAGTTCCTTACCCACTGTGCTACACTCCGTCCATTCTAGATCAGTGTTTCTGGTTGTTGATTGTATTAACAGCAATATCAAATCCTTACTATGACCAAGGGCACTTACTGATGTTAGACAACACATAACAGACTGTAGCTAGTGACACTATGCAATCTCACAACATAATATGATGCAATACTTAGCAAGTTTACTAGCTCTCTATTCCAGCTAGCGAACATCAGCCCCACTTTGTTATATTCTCCTTGTTTTCTACTTTTAACTAAATTCTCTACTTTTAACTAGTTTCTCTCTAGCCAGTATTTAGTGTCTTTCTGTAAAACAGAACAGAAGTCAGTTTCATATGTCCATTTTTATCTCAATTGCTTGAGCAACACCTGTCTTACTGCCATCTACTGCAAAAGAAAATTACATCTTGGAAAAAATTAAGCACGGTTTTAATTAAAGTGGTCGTGAGAAAGTACTGTTATCCCCTGGGAATCAAACGGATGGTCTTGCAGTTATACTGTTTTTAGCCACTATGCTACAAGGCAGGAGAGGTATCAAACCATTTTAATATTACAAGAACACATCAATTGTACTGGTCAGTCATATTTAGCTGGAGCTTTCTGTAGATTCAGTAAGACATTAATAAACTTTGCTAACATGCAGGTAAGCAGAGATGTGCAGGGGTCATTGCTGCAGTGTCAAAATATTTAACCTGTTTTGTGTTTGAGAAAAAGATTCTGTATGTATCTGGTCAAAGGTTCCCTGTGGCCTAAGCAAAAGAAGGCACAGTTGGATTAATTAAAATCACAAAGCCCAAGTAGAGAGGTTAAGGAACCTCTTCATAGAGAGGTTCCTTAAATGGGCATATTTATTTGCTGTTATTTTGCACCACTTTGTTCCAAACTTCGTGCATCTTTTTTACTGTCATGTTGCTAGAACTGTCTCTCTACCCTAATTAAACAAACAAGATAGACTGCTCTGTTCAGCCTGCAAGCCATTTATTGACTTACAGAAATAAGACCCAATGCGTCTTTGGTGGACCTCCCTACTTTCTACCTAATACGTCTGACACTCGGTGATTATTCCGCCTGTGTAACTACTGAACAAACAGAAATGAATCATGCTCAACCTTCCAAGCCCTCACATGGATTCCAGATTTCATTATTTCATATAGGCAAAACTACACTTGCTGCAGGAACACCTTTAACAAATACTGGAGGATACCAGGAAGGAGTCAGATTCCAAAATAACAGTGCACACAAGATCATAGTGACTTGAACAGATTGCGTGGATTGACACTGTGCATACGACAGTATTAGGTTCACCAATGGAATTCTTAAAAATACATGCAGCACTGATTCAAGGAAATTACAGTGCTTCAAATGCTAAATAGTGGCTAACAAGAAGGTATTTACATGTAAACATGTCTTCTAATCTGGGAGGCGATACTCATGTTATCTTATGTAAAGATTCAGTTGAAATGTGATGTTCCCTTTAACTTTAGACTTAAACAAGAGAAAATGTATTTTTGTGAACACAGAACATTTTTGCATTTGAACTTTTTTCAGCCGCTACAAACCTCAATATCTTCTATCCGAATCAAGTAACACTCCCTTGAAGTTGGACTGTATGATGGTTATGCCTTGTACACAAATTGCAAGCCCTAACTTTGCATTTTTAATTCCCCTAGAGCTGGGATGCCCAACCTTGTTCCTGGAGATCTGTCGTCCTGTGAGTTTTCACTCCAACCCTAACAAAACACACCTCATTTAACAGCTAGAGGTCTCTTTGAGCTGCCAATTAGTAGAATCAGGCGTGCCAAAATACGGTTGGAGTAAAAATCGACAGGACGGTAGATCTCCAGGAACAGGGTTTGGCAGCCCTGTCCTAGAGTTTTCCATGCTATAGTGGAATACACTCTGAAATTATACAGTGGCAATACGTACATTCCTATAAGTGAGAATAACTGAATGAATGTCAAGTAGCCATTATATTTTTACTGGTTCCTTTACAGTGTCATTTTTTATCTGCAGCGAGGCACTGCCAACAACCAGTGAAAAATGTGCCCACAGAACGACTGTTTTTCAATAAGCATAATGTCTGTTCTGGGTTTTAGAATGATACTAGCCCCAGGTGTTTAGTGTGTAATAATTTCAAAAAGAACAGCATTCCATAAAGCATTATCAGAGTAAAGCAAAAAAAAAGTACACAGCCCTCTAAAAATTAGTCCACGAATAGCTCCTTGTTCAAGGACTTCAGGATTTAAGTTATGTATTAAACATTATGACTTGCCAATAATTAATCCAGCTTTGTTAAACAAGCACAAGTCCTTCCTCTAATCCACAAATCTAACCTTTAAACAGTTCACTATTAAATAGTGTGTATCAAGACTTTAAAGAGTGCTGAACTTTATGAAACATATTTCAAAACAGAAAGTTCTAACAAAATAGATAATACCTTACCTGAAGTTCAGATTACATGCTAGGTCATTCTGGGCTAAGAAACAAAGATTAATCATGCGCTATATACACCTAATTTTTCAATGTGGGCTGACATCTACTGGCTAGTTGATAATAATAGTTGACGGAAAAATCAGCAGTATGAAAAAAATGAATATTAGTAAATAGAACAGAACATTTCTGAAAAATATGGTAGCATTGTTGTTGACCAGCTTTTGGACAAATAAATGGTAAATTGGTAAATAATTTAACACTTTGCATGCTGTAAGGTCATGTATACTGCAGATAAAACAAAACTTACAGGTGCACTTCAAGAAACCATACCAACCAACACAGTCAAAATGCGCTTCTTTTTGACGGTGGTTTAAACATAAATACATAAACCATCTAATCCACAATAAAATGAATATAAACTTGGTGAAACTGCAAATATGTAATAGATATAAAAACACTATAACAAAGAAAACAATTTTACATGAAAAAGAAAAGAGAAGCCGCCTTACCTTGGTTAGATTAAGGCACTCCTTGCTGAGGCACTAAGGCAAGGCTAAGGTGTCCCAGATCACTTGGTTGCACTAACAGCCTAATTGTGGTACTGTGCATTGTGAAAGCATGAGGAAGTAAATTGATCTCAGTTTCTGAAATTGCAATGGCAAAAACCTCCCACCATCCTTTATTAAGATACTATTTTTAAAATGCAGATGTCAATCAATGCAAATTCACATTGTACTTAAGCTCTCACGCTTCATGGACATAAAACATTCTTCACTTACAGGATGGCTGACAGAGTTTAGACAGTTGCTAGCAACCGCTACCAAGGCAATTTGCCATTACAAGCAATATGGGAGCAGTAAGATAATAAAATATGAATTTGGAAAGACATACGCTAACCAAAGCATGTTACAAATTGCTGCTAGATAGCACATTGTTTGCAGTACTGTGAGAGTTTTTGTTTTGTTTTTTGCACAGTCTGATAATTAATGGTCAAGTCTTTCACTATCAGCCGGGCTGAAAATAAATAATTCAGTTCTTTGCCTCCTTATCTGAACCAGATCCCAAATGACATTCAGCAATAAATTCCCAGGATTTCTTCTTGTCGGAATAAATTTTTTTTTTTTTAAACCATCCGAAGCAACAAGCTTCAGACTACAGACTAAATGAGCCTACAAGGCAATTGTAGTCAAAAATAGTTTGATAATGGACGAAACTTTCAGCCCACAATAGTCATATTATCTATGCTTATTCTATAGTAGTTTTGTACTAACCCATCTTGTGTTCTTGACTAAGTAAGCTTTATTTCTGAAAAAAAAATAGGTTGGGCTAGCTCGTTAAGTACACTGTATAGAGAATGACAACTGGGCATCCATAAAATAGGATCAGATAAAAAATGTCCTGAATGAAAAACTGTTTTCAGATACAATCAGTTCTGGGGGCCCATTTGGTATCTTCATTACCTAAGAAAATGTACATGTAATTTAATTTGACCTAAGCCTGCGGGGGTTTAACCCCTTCTGTAGTGCCCCTCTTTTTCACACAAGCCGGAAAATGACATACCCCAAATAAAATAGTTACTATTTTTGAACCCTTTTGACTGCAGGCATAATCCTGGTCTCTTCTGAACAGTAACTCTTAAAAGGTTGCTTTCCAAGAGTTAGAATTACTCTAAATATTACTGAAACAAAGAAGCTCAAACATATTGGAATTTGAAGTTTTTTTCTCACCAAAAAGATTATTTTTGGGAATGGATCTGCTTTTTAAAATTTTTTTTGAGTGGATACAGATATAGTGACTGTGCCTGGTGGGCTTAGAAACACAATGGATCCACAGCCACAATGCTGGACAAATCCTAGTTGAAATTTGATGACAATGCCACCAAAATTGAGTGTCCAGCATTGTTTTTTCTAAACTAAGTCTTGGTAACCAAATCATATTATCGGTCTTCAGAGGTGTAAAATACAATATACTTTTAGCTCCAGAAATGAGCTCCATTTCCCCAAGCCTGTCACACTCTACCCCCCCCCCCCCCCCCCAGTTTACTAATCCATTGATTGAGGTCCATTAATTGAAGTTTTAGTCAAATCTCCCACCTCCATTAACATGTCAAACACATCCCACAATTTCACGCCACATTTATTATTCATAATCAGGCCTACTCCTTATTTATTCGTGTACTGACTAGTAATAGAAAATATTTTCAGAAAGTATTTAGATGGCACCGATATTGAATGCCAGTGAACATGTCCTCGGCTGTGGGGGACATGTTTTCACTGTCCTCCTCAGAATTATTCACTCAGAAGAGTGATTTCTTCCAAGGCCTCCAAATGCCAAGTCTTCCGTTTAGACTTAACAAAATTAATTTTTATTGTACAAAAACAACCTTTTTGGATATACATTTTTTTTTCTGGTGCGCAACGTTCTCAGTGTGCTTACTGAAAAACTCATGGTTTGCTTACGCAGGAGAAACAATACATGTCCTTTTATGTAAGCCTAACAGCCTATACACCATTATAAACATAATTTACTTGGCTAAAATGCTCATCAGTCATCAGTGTAATAGCTTGCTTCTGGCTGGCTATGTACTGGGGAGAAGTCATGATGCCCATGATCAAGTCATTACTTATGGTCAGCGAGTCCCTCAGGCTACATATACTGAGGGACTGCTTGACTAGTGATGGTTAAAGAACCTTGCAGATGGGCATGTCTTGTTCCTGTGTATACACAGGAGATCAAATCCTATTCACACAGTACTCTCAGAGTGTATGCAACGGCAAAACAGAAAACAATAATTCCTCCAGAGAATTTATAAGCCAAGAAACGACATTCTATGGAGTTTTTGGGACGAAAAACTACAATGAATTTTGTTCACTGGACCTTTGCCCTAATAAAGATAATGTCTTTACCATGTAAAGAACTGTTGCTGTTAAAACACTGGCATCATAAAATAATTAATGTTAAACCATGAGTTTAACTGATTCAAAAGATAAATTGTGTGGCCAACTTGATAAAAAAATTTCACTGTAAAAAATGTAATGAATACAAATAAACCCACTCCGGCCCGCAACTTAAGGGGTAAAAGGCAAAACGTGACTGGACACATGCAGTGAATGCCAAAAAAGGTCTGAACAGTGTGACACCAGGTCAAGTGGTAGCAGTTATGGCAGCACAGAAATGTTAGAACAAAGAAAATCTTGTTCCTTCTTTTAAAAAAAAGGTACTTTAATGACTTGTCATTTTCTGAAAGATATTCGCCACAAAACCGTGAAACATTTTACTGAAAATGCACTGCACAGTAACACTGCTCTACAGTTATGATTTCCCCCTCTGGTTAGGAAGTGAAGTCTGCTTTTATAGAAGAGTTAGTCAGACTGGCGGCTAAAAGCACGATGAATATAAAGCATTTTAATTCACAGACCAGAGTTCAAAAGCTGGCGATCGCTCACATTTGATTTTGAGTGGGTACTAAATGGTACACTGGCATAATTAAGAATAATTCTCAGAAATAATCAGGTGTAAATGTAACTGCAGTACACACTTGAGGGATGTTGAAAAGGTGTCAAGAGTAAAGCTGGGTAACAAATAAATTTGAGAATAAAAGAGAGGTATGTGGAACCTCTTAGTGCCTACTGCGTGCATTTGAGTGTAGAGAACATCACCAGATTGTACCACAACTCTATCTGCTCTCTTCTTCAGAGAACTGAAACCAAAAGAACCTAAATTCTCTCTATTCCATTAACCAGATTACACAATACCGTCGTACAAATGTATACCAAATCATCTTCCATAAGCACACCAAGTTGAAATCATTCTTTAACTGTAGGGGAGCTTTACTGTGCCTGAGGCAGAAGAAACACCAGACGACATAGATATGAACATGTCTTTAAAACCAAATACTGAGGAACAGAAAGGAAACAGAACAGTACCATAGAACAGAACCATAATATAACCATGCGGATAATAGTCTGAGAGAGAGTGTGTGCGCGCGCGCGTGTGTGTGTGTGAGTGTAAAAACTGCAGAAGTAGCGCTGAGGTGCACAGGATCCAGAGGGAAATGACTTCAGTCGGGTTATTGCCCCAGGGGTGCGGCGCTTGGTGAGGTCATGTCTCTGAACAGGCACGGTGGTGAGGAACAGTTCCGGCAGCCCCTGTGCCGACTCGGCGTGGCCTCTGTATGCTAGCAGCAGCAGCGGCAGCTCTGACCGGTGGAAACGTCAGAAGCCCAATTAAAAACCAGCCAAATTAAAAGGCCGAGCTCCCGAATCAGCTTGAGGCATTTCTCAACTCATAAATATCACAGGAAAACATAATTGAAACTAAATATTTCCATACAATATTCATTTTCTTCACGGTGAAAGGATGCATTTGCAATTGCGTACCATCGGTGGCCTTTAACAAGGACACTGCCACTTTCCATTATTAAAGAATCACAGCAAAGCAATACTAAATTGAGTGTGAAAACTGCCTGGAAAAAGTGCATTATTTTAATTGAGTTCATGAGAGGCCTCCAAAATCAAATTTAATTGGACAAATTAAACCAAATCTGACATTTCTAAACATAGGTATGCAAAACTGAGTTAAAGAAATTAATGGGGCATATATGGGCAGCCATTTTGAATGCACTTCATTATTTTTCCTTTTTAATGGCAAAGCTAAACATCACAACCTTATTCATCATCACTGAACAAATTACCTGGCACTTTCAAGTACGACCTGGTGTATGGCAACAGTCTGAAACACAAGCATCGGCACTCAGTTTTAAAACCTACAGGCTTTGATCTCTTTCCTCCAATACAAAGCTCCACTTACCTCTGCCTTGGTAGGGTGAACTGTAATACTACACAAAATCACAATTGCAAATGCATTATTTCAGTTTCATTAGAGGCCATAATATGTAACACATTAAATCACCATCGCCAATAAATAATGGTATGGGGTGTTAGAAAATGGAAAAAAAGCCATTTAGTATATAATTAAGAAAAGAGCCCACCCCTTAGTAAAATATTCAGCATAAATAACATAACAATATAAAGTTTCTTCTCCACTTCAGTTTTAAAACATAACTCCAGGAAAAGATTTCAGTATTCTGGAAATATGCAGCATACAAAATTTGCTCTCTCCATAAAAACAACAGTCACAAAAGGCACTTCATTCAGTAGGTAAAGAAAATCACAGTTGATTTACTGGAGACTGGGGAACAGGCTGCCTGCATAGCAACAATAAAAGGACAAAGAATGTTTCTCATTTTCAGAAAAAAGGTTGTTTTTTTGGTAAATATATAGAACTTAATATATAGAATAGTAAAACTCGTGTCTCCAATAAAAAATTAAGTTCTTTTAATTGATTTTCTGTTTGTTTTTCCCCCTCCAGATTAGAAATATATAATATATACACATTTTCTTGCCAATAGGGCTTCCCAAAGTTTGTCTCCTTTCAGACTGGCCGTACCGCAAACATCCAGTCCATCCAGGCTGTGGCCAGATAGCAGCTGGGCGAGGCTACTTTCTGCGGAGCTCTGCGCTGCCCCCTACAGGCTGCTGTAGTAGGGACCTGAGCCATGCTGAAGGGGGGGGTCAGGACCCGGACAGGGGGGAGGAGACTGGGCTACCTGGCTCTCAGGGTCTGTAACACACTGTAAATATCGTCCTCTTTGCTCAGCGCTTCGAAGAAAGGGATCAAGTCCAGGAGCTCGGTGTCCGTCATGTCGTCAAACCATGACTGCACAGGGACCTGTGGCGTAAAACAAGGCAATGGGGTCAGATAAGTCTCAGCACATCACACTTCCATTTTTATTTTTTCTGTAGGGACAAAGGTAATGTGCCCAAGTCTCTAAATAAGCATTATGTACAAGAACAACCAGTTTAAGTAGTTCATGTTTTCTCTGATGTGGCAGGGAGTTCAGTCTTACAAACCAGGGTAAAAGTGTATTGGGAAAAATCCTTTGTAAAATTCACTATATAAACAAAATCTGATTGGCGTATTGATTGATTGATTGATTCAAGTCGAAATTCTCCCCAATCATTGTCACATACAAACTACAAATACTTGCTGAGTAACTAATAGTGTCAGTAATGGTCGCAACAAAGACCATTCAGAGACAGCCTCAGATTCAGACAAGATGATAGTGAAGGAAGAATGTGAATGTCTAACTGCTTGCAAGCAAGAGCTCAAGTGAGTTTGATGAAAGTGCAAACTGAGGATTCATAACTGTAGTGACACCCCAGAGTTCATGGAGCTAGCTGACTAAATAATTAATGAGAAAGTGTATCAAAGGCCAGAGAAATGATACTGCCTACACGCTCCCTCTCTCTACGCTGAAAATGCAAAGGAACGTGCCTCATGTAAAATCCATCAATCCTGATATATACTAATCAGGATCTGCATGTCATGCCCCTCCACTCCTGGTGGTGGAGCATGTTGCCACGATGTCCCCCATAAGGCCCTTTCCTCCCCCTTCTCTCTCAGGCTGTCTTCCTCCCAGGTACCAATTACAGTGATTGGCTGCACCTGGGCTGGACCTTTAAATGAAGGCTTGGTCCACGCTTTTGCTTGGTCCACGCTCTAGCAGAAACATGGCTTGCCTGTGCTTCTTCCTCGATTCATGCCCTACTTCTGTATATATTGTGAAATATTGTAAAACAATATAAGTAAAACAATTTCACTGTTGACCCGCCGCCCTCGTTCTCGGTCATCCCTTTTGCATTTGGCCAGTCACAAGCTCTGGCCGTGACACTGCAGGAGCAGGTTGTTGCTGCATTGTTTTAACCCAGATACTTATTCTTATTTGTTATGTTTAGTTTATACATAAGCTTTCATTTACTGTGTTTAACATCCTCACATCCTCCATCAAGAGAGGAAAGCACCACGCCTGCTAGCCACTATTTTTGTAACGATGCACTCAGTCATGTTTTACAACAAACATTGAGAATTAGAAATGAAATAGAATTCAGCAGTACTTCAGCAGCAAGAAGACCAGGTCAAAACCTAGTATGTGGCCGGACCGGCCGACCAATGGTGTGACTTCATAACTCGGCCGACCAATGGTGTAACTTCATCACTCACTCAGTCACAGACATTCGCGTTTGTAGGGCTGGCCCCACTGTTGCGGTCCAGCCAAAAAAGAAATCCTGAAAAAACATTTTTGTCCACACTGGCAGATACAATCTGTAAATTCTAAACACCATAATGTCCAATTCAACAAGCAAGGCAACCTATTACTTTTTATATGACATAAAATTATGAAACTAACACCAGAAAGAGCCTCCCGGGTTTCCATGTGTATTCTGATCCTTGTTCGTGATGAACAGATACAAAATGACATTATATTTATTGGTTATTTGTGTGGCACTTACCGCATTTTCGGGATGGAAAATGTATGATGCGGGCGAGTTGTCCACGATGATGACCTTGCTCAGCTCCCGTCCCAGGCGGCTGAGGTCTTTGACGTAGTTCCCCCGGTGGAACACGCAGGACTCTCTGAAGAGCCTGGCGCGGAACACCCCCCACTGATCCAACAAGTCCGCCACGGGGTCTGCGTACTGTGACGGAACAAAGAGAGCCACCGCCATCAGCGGGGGGGGTGCTGACAACCCGGCTGCACTCCACGCACACGCGTCTAATGAAAGATTTAAAAATGGTTCCCTCCGAACCGAAGCTCGGTCTGACTCTGAACCGGTTTGACTGCTCCATCAAGAGAGCTCCTTTTGAAAAAAATCCCCTTTGTTCATGTTTGATGACCCGGGGTATTCACATATCAAAATACAAACAGCAGAGAAAGCTCTAAAGAATGGCCACAGCATTTACAACCACAGCCAATCTAACACAGGTTACTGTATAGAAAGAAACGGGGGAACAAACACCAATGTTTTTTTCAAAATACAGCCTAAATCAGCCACAATACACAATAAAGTACACACTCTCTCCAACACAATACAGAGACAATACAAACTGATATTTTTCCCAAGGAAAACAGTCATTGAATGATTTACTGTTGTCAACAGTATAAAACAAAAGTTGTAGTTGTTTGGGCGCCAGTCGCTGTAAGAGGTGGACTGCATGCAGGTTGACGAGAGCAGCCTGGAGACAGACGCACAGCCCAACAGCAGGACTGACGCCTTATCTATAGCGGGTATAATATATGCTTAGCAGCCGTCCGGCTTTGGAGTAAGGCATAACAGTGCTAATGGGCTGGACGGGGGAAGAGCGCCCCCTGGTTTCACACAGAGTAAATGCAGATTACGGGCCTGGCCTTTGCTGAGTGCAAGCAGCTGTCTCTCCATCTGCTGTCAATCTGGCTTAAGCGCAGTCTATGGCCGCAAAACACAGAATCATTTTTTAAAAATGGGACGACGGAGATAAAAAAAGAAGCAAGCAGACCAAAAGATTCATACCGAGTGCATTATCGGCTGGAGATTCAGCCGGGATGTTACTGGTTGCACAGAGCCTTGATCTCCATCCCCGCCCTTGATTGGACATGCTGTCATAATATTTTGCACGGGCAGGGTCACTGTCACGCTTGGGCCCGCCGTTTGCTGCGGCCATGGCAGCTGTAACACCCCGTGACATCAGACTACCGCCTGATGGACTCAACTCTGCTGAACATCGGCGGATCTTCAGCAGTGACAAGATCAGCTTTCAGCTTTCAGCCTTGACCAATGAGTCATGCTTTCTTATTTATACATCAAAACCAGTCCGCTACTTCCTACTTCCTGAGAGGGGAAAATCCCCAAGATTGAACTGAGACTCCTGGGCAACTTGCCAATGGTAGATAAGTTGATCCAGAAGAGAGGAGATGAGAGGTGAAGGCTAAGGTCATATGCCTAAGTTGGTCTAACCAGCTGCACACAGGAATTAGTTGCCACAGCAGAAATTCACCTTTGTGCCTGTTTGATTTTTATCAAGGCTCAAACCAGGATTCAGCACCATTGAGTAACCTAAGGGATTCTTTTGGACTGACACTCCAGATTGCAATTTAGCACTTGCTCTGCTCTGAAGCCTTCTGGGTTCTGCACATGGGTACAGTGTGCCCAACACTTATATTGCCATGGTGACCTGACCTCACACAGACACAGCAAGGAGGAAACGCATAGCAGAAATTCACCATTGTGACACTTACCAACATGCAAGCGGTTTAAGCACAAACTGGAGCCCACAGAGAATAGAAAAGAAGGAAGAGATGAATACAAAATGGGGGGGGGGGGGGAGGGCATGAAATGACTGTGCCAACAAAGCCTGTGCCTGTTTGGCTTAGCCATCAAAAATAAAATAATGATATCATTACAACCCATTTACAGAGAGAAGCGCAAGTTGCCCCGGCGACGCAGACAGACAGACCTTGGCTAGGCTAGCGGTGAAGAGCACGCATTCAAACAGCTCCCCCATCTTCTGCAGAAACTCATCCACGTGAGGCCGTTTCAGCACGTACACCTGCGATGGAAGACAGGGCAAAAAAATAACGGCGGATGAACAAACATGGCGGTGCAGTACTCCACTCGAATGGCCAGGCGAGCACAAATACACGCTGTTAGAATAAGCATGAGAAAACTATCCACGGAAAGAACAGCAGACTCGACAGAACCTTTCCTGTTGTTTGCTCCTTTGTCCCTGTGCAGGAGGAGAGATTGTGTGTTTGGAGGAAATCGGGAGACCTGTATCAGTATTCTCATTTCTTCACCTGTCCCCAAACTTCTCTTTATCCGTTTCTTCTCTCCGAGGACCAACGGCTGCCCCCCAGAGCAAGTAATCAAGAATAGGCCAACCTGGATGAACAGAGCCTATCCTGGATTACTTGAACTGGGTCGCAGTCTTCTCACAGCTCGGCCAATAGGAGATGGGGGGGGGGGGGTGGTGCTGGGGAACAATTTGTCCTTTTCCCGCCCCCAAAGATGAATTCCTATCAAAGCACACAACAATACTATCGTTCCTCTTTATTAGCACTCCATTAATCTCAATGTATTGTGCGCAATGTGGGATACGTCTCCCTGGTCCACCCACATTTGAGCTGATGAAGGATGAGAAGGAGGGGGATAAGAAACTAGGCTTGGTTTACCGAAGGGAAAACTCGCTATTCATTTTCCAGATATCTTCATCTGAAACAATGCAGAAAGGGCTGAGCAGGAGTTAGCCTGGGGGCTTTTTGGATTTAGACGTCACCGATGGAGCGGAGAAGCAGCCACGTAAACCCTTCAGATAACTAACCCATCCATCAAGCGTGCTGTTGAGAGGCCATTTTAGAATAACATTCGGCAATAATGCAGCCCTGGGGGAGTTCAGAGTTTTATTTTACTCTGCTGTCAAGGGCGCTGTAATCATGTGAGAAGCGGAGGATTCAAACACAGAGAAGGTACCCTAATGTAACGCCACAATACGGAGCCCTTGGGTTTTTTAAATCATCATGCATGAGACTCCACACATTGTGGAGACTGTTTGGGCTTTCTGATGAATTGTGAATTGGGTGTGGATAGGGAGAGCACAGTACACCTTCTGAAACAGGCCTAGAGAATTTCATCTGAACACGGAAATTATCAGTGCTGAACTGAGAGACCGGCTCATCCTGAGGGTTTATACTCTCTTGGCTGAGCTAAAATAATGAGCGATGAGGGAAGGTAAATATCATTTGAAACTGGCAAGACGGGACTGCATCCAGATATGAATCCCCCTGAACAATGATAAATAATAAATAAGGGAACAATAACGCTTGATCTGACTCTTGTCTTCTTATTCCCCTTGGAGATTGCAGAACAGATGTTTTGTCAGCGGCCTGTAATTTTCCACCGTACCTGGTGAACGGTGCCATCGATCTCCACGGGAACGATGAAATCGGCGTTACTAATGGGCTGCAACAGAAACAAAAAGGAAAACGGAGCATTAAAAGGCGATCGCATAACAGGGCCACCGCGTCTGACCGCTACCCAAATGACAACCCGCAGGCACGCGCCCAGCCTGCAAATGGCCCCGCGCTCTGCGTTCCTTCACAGCACAGTCAGGTACAAACGTTAGCCTATTAAACGCCCGCGGAAGAGGGAAGGCAGGCCTGGCGGATCAATACGGTGACACGTTGCCACAGTACAGTACAGTTTATTGCTAGTGAGGCGTTACGACGAGCTTCAGCGAACGGGCCAGTCGTTGTGAGTTTTGAGCGCTACTTCCGAAAAAGAGTGCGTTGCCTGGATGAAAGGACCCGATAGGCTGTTTGATCTACTGGAGAGATTAAAGCGCCCAACGCATCCACAGGCATCTCAGTGCCTCACAGTAAGAGAGGAGAGGCTTTTGGTGCATTTGCTATAAAGTTTCTTGATGTATCCTGCAGCGGCACCCATCCAATTCTGATGCCACTGCGTTTGAATACGGTGAACTGCAAGGCTGGGTGCTTTAACAACCCCATTATGGCGCTACCAAAAACTCAATGACAGTGCTGTACTGTGAGCAACGGCTCCATCAGCTGCACGGAAGATGATTCCCTACATTGGGGGTTAGAGGAGCCATTATACAACATCCATGCGGACGAGGGGCAGTATAAACCTTTAACAGCAGGGGGCACTTGTGCTCTTTACAAACAGGAGTCCCATCTGCGGTCATAGGATTGGATCCCAGCCCTGCATCTTTGGCCATCATTCCGCTCTCAGTGAAAAATAACCCACTTTCCTTCTTGCTGGGTTTACAATGTTTTTTGTTTTCATTTTTTGAAGAAATCTGGATTCTGTATAATTAAGACGCAGCTGATCTGCTTAAAACATTTGTTTTATATTTGAACAAAAACACTGGGTCTATTCTTGATGCCCATCTCTGAAGCAGCAACAGAACTGCCTGAGTGATAATTCCGGTTCCATATGTGGGAGCATATTGCTGCATAATTTTGTTATTTATTTGTTGACATTCATTTTTGTTAAAAAGGGAACATTGAGCATGTAATGTGTTTTAATTGACAAAGACTAAATACAAGAGACAAAGAGAGGCCAAGAAAGAGAGAGATAAAAGTAA
Source organism: Anguilla anguilla (assembly GCF_013347855.1). Classification (NCBI taxonomy): domain Eukaryota; kingdom Metazoa; phylum Chordata; class Actinopteri; order Anguilliformes; family Anguillidae; genus Anguilla; species Anguilla anguilla. The sequence continues at coordinate 17,307,796 of NC_049204.1, read as the reverse complement.
AAGCAGATTAGCAATCAGAGGATGCATATTGACCTTTCAGCAACTGTGACAAAAGAGTTTCCACTGACTTCACCAAATGACTACTCTCTCAGGGTCTCTACTTTCTGCATCCATTTCTATGGATAGTGTGTGCAGGGACCGGACAGATCTGTATCTGGCGGATATATGTATAGAATTAGGTGTGAAAACAAGAAAGAGCAAAGGAGAGCAAAGGTAATCTGTCAGAACAAGACTAATTTCTATTCAGCTTTCGGGAATATCTTCCAAGTGAAGCTCTCTGCCCAGTTCTGACTTTATAACACTGCAGATGGACACACCCAGTGTGTGTGTGTGTGTGTGTGTGTGAATATGCTGAACTTGTGTACTTAAGTGTGTGTCCTTGCACTCTCTCCCTTACTGGGCCCCGCTGACATCAGACAGCTCCCTCCTCCCTTCCTTCCTCCCTCTTTCAGACAACAGAAGGCAGGCAGACATGTCACAGCCACCCACTCAATTTCTCTTTATTTCACTTGCACAACAGCACTACAGCATTTGCTCCAGGAGGGAGTTCAATCTGCAAAGCCTACAAGAGTGCTGAAGCCTTATCTCCCTCACTCAAACACTCATGCACACACACACACACACCCACACCCACACACAAACACACACCACTCTTAATTAAGACAAAGGGGGCGCTGTGCAGTTTATAGTGTGGGCTGTCTTGGGCTTTTGGAAGAGATCCTCAGTTCCTCCCCTGAACCCCAGCCAGCAGACCCTGTCCAGCTGTGAACTCAGCCGCTGGGGTCGGCCCGTTCACCGCCGTCTCCACTCACACCATCGGTCAACAGAGGGGACTCAACAGCACATTCATTCCAACTCCAACCTATTTCCTACAGAGACCTGGAACTAATTACGACTAACAAAACATCAAATGGTGGGGCATGCAGATCAGAGAGAGGCAACCGCAGAGAGGCGTTCGCCTAGGCCATCAGCCTGTCTCTTGTGATGCACGCGCTTTCCGTTACCTTGAAAGAGCTGTGCACCAAGGTTTCGTCCAAGTCGATAACCACGCAGTTCTTGCCGTAGTCGGATATGGTCATCTCAGGCAGGAGGTTCTGGGCTGGGGGCTGGAGAGGTAAAGTACACAGGTCACATGGGTGTGAGGTGTGCGGGGCGGCGGGCAGAGGAGCGATTTGAGTGACAGGAGAGGTGATGAGGGACCCTTGGAAGCTTCTGGAGGGTGGATGCTCATCGGGTTGGGAGGGAGGATGCATTGCTGGTCAAATTAGAACAGGCCACGGCCCTTATGCTAGGTGCTGTTAAGTTATCAGGCAGTGGTGTCCCTGGGGTAATGAAATAAACTGATCCCATGCTTTTAAATGAAACCACACAGGGTTCCCTCAAATACCTGAAAGGAATACCTTTCACACCATGCTAGCAAACAAACAAAAATGCGTATGTGTGCATTATGTACAGATGTGTCCAACGACATTGAGAAAACACAAGAAACAGCCTCAATAACACAAATAACTGAGACGTAAACCTGGTGGCCTCAGGGTTGTTATTATAACAAGGCGGAAAAAACAAGATCACATCAATGAACTGCTGGAGTTGACATCAGATGCAGTCAATATCCTTTCATCACTGACCACATAATAGGAGCCACAGCATAAACATAATTGCATTATTTTTTTTCATTGCATAGAACGATTTTACATTTTAACGCAAGAATATATTTAGAAGACATTTCATCACAGTAATTTTTCACATGCATGATAAAAATATTTAAACCGTAATTTAGAATATATATCATTTTTAAGAAATTAAATGGATCATTTTGGGCCAATAGATCAAAATAACTGCTTCTCTGAAGTCCAAAACAGCCTGGTAGATTGAGGTCAGTCCAGAATGGCATTGCCATTGTCACCATTGCCAGCGGGGAACCCTTTGGTCGAAGGGTCCACTGCTGCAGCGAGAAAGGTCATTGGCTGTGTGATGGGCTTGCCCCGGCCTTAGTCAGCCAATCCCAAATCCATACGAGAGGATGGAGGATGAAGACAGGACAGGGGAGGGAACCACAATGGCACAGTCACAAGCCTACAGGAACGGCAAACACTGATTTATTCCCAAACCGACAATCCAAAGTCTGATAGGAATGCAAAGTTGGCGAGCCGTGGATGCGATTTTACACCACATCACAAATCAGGTCAACATTAGTCATAAACAAGCATAGTATTATTTCAATGTTTTTATTTAATTATATATAGTCTCTTTCATAAAATGTGTGATGCTGAATACTCGTATCTCTGTGTCTAAAACCACCACGCAATGCATCCTCGCCTCCCAAAGCAATATAGAGAGTCAGCGACACAATGGCTTGCATTGCAAATGATACCATAGCTCATTATATTTATGATCCTGAGAGGGCAGTATGACAGCCAGCGCGGTGTTTAACCCCATTAAATAAGGACACGTTTCCATGCAGCCCAGCCCTGCCGCCCATACACACGCATTCATGTGGAAACATTCGCGCATGCAGGCACACCGAGCGATTAAAGGCTCCCCAGCCAATCTGACCTAAAAGCGTCTGGTGTGCGCGTCTGGGGCTCTCCCCCTCCCCCCGTTACGGTATTCCAGGCTCCGTACCGCGCTTTCGGTTCCCCTGGCCGAGCCGGCGGTAAAGCGATGCCGAGGACCGCCGCGTTTCTATTCTCGCCGCCTGGCTTCGCAGAGCCGGGCCGAGCCCGAAAGCGCATGCAGAGCGGGGTACTTTACCTCGGGACCATGCATGCCCAAATTATATATCGCTTATGACAGGACCGCTCGGGTTCTGCTGCGTCTCACGTGTTCAGCCCGAGCGTGCGACACAACGAGCGGCGGATCCCGGTCGTCTCCGAGCCAAATGGGGGATTGGACAGAGGGCCGGGGCTGGGAGGGAAGGTCAGAGTCCGGAGCCCGGGGACGAGCGGCCATGTCGAGGGGAGCGCCGGGCGACTCGACCTATCAAAAAAACAAAAGCCAGGGTTCTTCTAGGTCCCGACCGCCAACCGGACAGCTAGCTATTCAGGGCAGGGGAAGCGCGCACCGGGCTCGTGCCCAAATTTCAGCTGTGTACGAGGGTCAAATTAAGCACAGGGTCGTGGGGATTACTGTTATTTATTATTTACGTCTCCGTTACATTATTTATTTGCTTTTGTAGATGGTCTCGTCCTGGGCGACAGCCATAATATCATGTTTATTTGGACTGCTGGATACTGAACTGAAGCAATTAAAAGGTCGAACCTACAGACTTGAGTTTCTGAGTCACTGGACATGATCTGATTTCAAAACAGCATTTAAAACCTTTTTTTAAAATGATCTCGTCAATGAGTCATCACAGCTTTGACCATTTCAGCACTGGAGTGAAGAGCCCAAGGTCAGTGGAAGCTCTCCCATTCAATTACACTCATCCCATTAGGGGATGGAATTAATTTACCACTTTGTTGAATTGCCGTTAATCTGAAGTGGCATCCTCATAAACTCAGTAAAGGAAATGACAAATGAAAGCCAAAAAGGTCACCAGCTCAGGCAGAGTTGACCGGGACACAGGAGCTTTAACCGTCTCTACGCCCCAATAACATATGAATGATGTTCTTTGGAGATTTAGCATGCAGCTTGGGCCACTGACAACATAACAGGCATTCAAAAAGAAGAACGTAAAATGATAATACATACACTGGGGATGGGGACGACCTCAACCTGGTCACACTGGGGAATGAAAACAGAGAGACAGGGAAAGAGAGAGAGAGAAATGGAGGGAGAAAGGAGAGAGAAAATCAACACAGAGAGAATCAAACACAAAAAGCAGAGGGAAGAATGGACAGCGAAAGGACAAATTTTACCACCACATAAGACTTGCGTGACATGACAGGGACATTCTCTACACCTGAAAGCAACGAACACACAGAGGCCATACACACAGATCCACCTGTATGCGCAGCACCAATGGGGCAGTGATGTTGCTCAGCTTACTGACTTAACACTGCATGCTGCCAGCTTCAGGTATGACCCGACGGCACCAACATAGCAAGTACACACATAAACATGTACACAAGTTTAACGCAAGGCAGCCTTCTGTGTATATAGTCAATGGGACAATGGGCGTGTGTGTGCAAGCTCACCCACATCCAAACTGACAGATCAATGGTGCTGCTACCCAGGCATCGAGTGATTGTGTGTGACTTTACGCTAACCGGCTACCTTGCATCTGTGCACGCACACGTGTGCGCGTGTATGTGTGTGTGAGAGAGAGAGTGTGTGTGACTAAAATGAGTAAAGAAAAATGTGTTTTTAAATCATGATACAAGTACAATTGGTGGCTGCAGGCTTTTACACAGAATAAAAATAACCCTTGTGCTTACAAAGGATGAAATTTATTAATAAATCACTTCTTATAGGTTGTTCGCTGCTGAAAGCTTGTTTCCTCAAAAATGACATCAAAACTGAACCTTCATTGAAAATCCTTCTAGAATGTGCTTTTCAGGAAAGCCCAAGACAACAGTTAAGATTTTTATGCACAAGCTGGACAGATACTGCACCAAATGAACAGAAACAGAGCAAGAGGGAAAAGGAAGAAGAAATAGACAGAAAGGGAGAGAGAAAAAGGATGAAAGGGAGAAAGAGAGAGAGCTAGGCAGTGCTGCTTCATAAGGATGGAAGCCAGAGCAATCGCCTTAACAGACCGTTCTTAACACATCACAGAGTGCTCAGTGTGCGAGGGGTGTGAGATCCAGGGTCTGGGCAATCCATCACACAGGACACAAACAAGGGCCACTTTATAGGGATTAAAGAGCTTGCAGTACTTTCAGAGGGCTGTGTGTGTGCGTGTGTGTGTGTGTGTCCATGTGTGTATGTCTGTGTGTGCACGCGAGAGCGTGTCTGTGTGTGGACGGATATTGAAGTCGGCGTTTCAGGAAACATGCCCATCTAGGCCTAGCTGGCAAACCAGCAGAGTTCAGCGAGTGCAGAGCAGCCGGGAGGCTAGTGGAGCCGAATGAGAACGTAGCACTGCCTCAGTGGGGGGCCTAAACAGAACGGGCTACACTTTCCCACCTCAACTTCGCCTTCTTGGATTTTTTTCAGTATAGACTGTACATCTGTATGCTACTGTCACACTATCCCAGTATTCGTCCTGTCCCGTTGGACAAGCCAATCAAACTCCCACCCAGAGAAAAGCCTGATTGTACTGGCTCCCGCCTACAGGCTACATCCAATCATTCTCTTTCTGGCCGGTCGTGGCGTGAAATGGCCTCACCTTCGGAAGCGTCCCATTTTCCTCAGCCGGTGGAGGCAGGGAGCTGCCGGTGTTGTTATTGGATGAGGGCGGTTCCACATTGTAGTTCTGGAAGCAACAGAAAAAAGTGCTGAAGATACCACGACTCCTCTGTTTCTTTAAGCTGCTTTTCGACTGGGAAACTGAAAAAGAGCAAACACAAAAGAAATTGAAATGGAAAATTTTCTTTAATTTCCCACAGAATAGTTATGTTCACTTCTTCTATGTTCTATCTCCAGTTTGTATTATATCGCATGACTTTAATTTTTACATAATTATTTTAATTTCTCACTCTGGCGGAATGATTTAGAGTACATGCCTATTTATACAATAATGTAGGTGACTGGCTATTTCAGCGTGTGCATGTTTTTGCACGTGCTCTTGTGATTGTAGGAATTTCAGATTCATTAATACATCAGGTTTCAATAATATTTATTGAATTACAAAGCCTGGCACAGTGGTTTGTTGACTATTGTTCAATCTGCCCACTGTACCAACATCCTCATGTTATAGGTATGTAAGCAGGTATGATCATTAGTGGTAGAAACCATTGACGGAATATAAAAATTCATCCTGAGACTAAAATGAAAACATAAAAACTGCAGAGCAAAAGCATTTTTATTATAAGCTGCAGTACTGTATCCGACCACCAGGCAGAGCCTTTCCTTTCTTGGACACACACTTACATGCACCCCCCCCCCCACACACACACACGCACACGCACACACACACACACACGCACACGCACACAGATGCACTCCCCCAGCACTCATGCGTGCAGACAGTCACCAGCCGCACTCATCTGTGTGCTGCTGAAAAGATGAGGTGTGACAGCAATGCACTCCCTGCCCCTGTTCCTGCTGGAGCCTGGCTATCAAATAAAGACAAAGCAATGCTTCCCCTCTGTCCACCAACATATGTCATCCATTTTGCCTGTATCGCACTATGCATTTCCTTTGACTGTCTTAACAGCAGGGCTATTATCTACAGTAAAAGCACCTATAGGATATGGGTTGACTGTGTGTGCCTGTGTGTGTGTGCGAGTGTGTGAGAGAGAGAGAGTGTGTGCACGTATGTATGTGTGTGTGCATGCATGAGAGAGTGTGTGTATGTGTGAGAGAGAGAGTGTGCATGTGTGAGAGAGAGAGTGAGTGTGAGAGAGCGAGTGTGTGTGCGTGTGTGTATGTGCGTGCGTGTGTGCATGCATATGCGTATGTTCTTAGGAGGGTATGTGCATGCTTGTGTGATGAAGGTAAGAGTGTGTTAGTGTACGTCTGTGTGTGTGTGCATGCACACATCGTTGTGTGCAAGTACAATGGGAAAATAGTGTGTGGTGGACAAAAGAGTGCGTGTGTCTGTGCGTGCAAATGTGTTGGGAGCAGTATATGTTGATTTATATGTGTGTGGGTGAGAGGCGGGGCCGTATGTGTGTGCGTGTGTGGTGAAGAAAGAATGAGTGACCGAATGAACGCGTGTGAGGTTTTTCTAAAGTGCGGGGGGAGCCAAGGTGACACCTGGCTGACTTCATTCACTGAATACAGATCAGACATTATGCAACGGGCGTGTCTTTCGCTCTGACACTTAACAGGATGAATGCCACACAGTTTTGCACACAGAGAAAACATCGCATTCTTTCTGTGCTCTGCGCCATTTACTCAGTTTCGTAAATATGGTGAAGGCCTTACAGACTGTATCTAGACAGGCTGGATTTCAACAACGCTGCATGAATTTTTCACAGGTTTTGCTTAGGTCCTGAATGCCTACGCAAATGTTTCTCAAAAATAGATGTAGCTCCGATGCTCAAACCAATGCGCCGCCATTGATGTATAATGCATTTATGCAAAACTACAACTGCAACTACAAAAAAGTTTGGTTTTTGGTACAATGGTAATATTGTTTAGGAAATTCCAGTAATGCTGCCTTTTTTAAATCTGTGGATCACATATTGGGGGGGGTTGACAATTGCAGGCAAGCCAATTAGACTCAAACACAATTTTGCAGCTGAAGGGTTCATTTGAGGTTCTGCATTGTGAGCCAAAGCAATCACAACAGCAGTGCTTTTTACACTTTAGCATCCTTCTAAATTTAAAGCTTAGAAGTGAGAGGGATTTGGCTAAAAGACATTTCTCAGTTTCAACACTTTTCACATTTCACACACAGGTATATGCTTGGTTCACTCGCATGGTTCACACACCTCAAGGAATATTTTGACAAAGTCTAAGCCAATAACACACAGCACAGCAGCTAGCGTAGCGGTCACAGCATGTGTTCTCAGCATGTGCAATATGACTGAAAATGGGCAAAGTCTGTACAATGCTTCAATAAATTTAGAAGGCTATTGTGGCTTCAGTGGTGTGGATGGCCATGGGGATGAGGCTGTGAAAACAAGTGTAAGTGCATTCACTCCTAGCTGCTTGAACTGAATAGACAACCTTCAAGACAATGCTGTCTGGTACTGAGGAAAAACTGAAGAGACAAGATACTTTTGAGTAAAATAATGCTAGTTAATGTTACATTCTATATTTCTGGGTAAGTCTGCTTACGTAGATTACCCAGAAAGTAAATGTAGGGTGATTTGTGGCAACAACAAAACATATAAAAACAAAAAAAATAACCTGTATATGTGATTCTCTGTGTGCACATATACCTTTCACGTTGTTATATTTTTCAACTTAGGAGCAGCAAACCCCAACAGAAAAACATAGAGTAGTGGAACAATCATATTTCTCTGAAGATGTGAAATTCTTCAGAAATGCAGCGGCAAATTAGTTGGAAGTGTGTTTACAAAGCCAAGAGTGATGCAGTAAGCTGTCAGGCAACTATAAATCACTACTTATGAGCAGCAAAGTCTGTGGAAAAAAGTTAGGATGAGAGATTAAAGTGGGAAGCAAATGCAGCTAAGTCATTTTTTTTAATGCGAGTGTAGGCTTCAAAAAAAAAAAAAGGAGCGTAATTAGGAAATTACTTCAAACAAGGTTGTTTATCACTGAGCTTCTGAACACAAACACCACTTCGCAATTAAGATTAGTTTGGGAACAGTTTGGGAGATCACACGTTATAGCTTAGAACAGGGGTGGCCAACCCTGGTCCTGGAGAGCCACGGGGTCTGCTGGCTTTTGTTTTTACTCAGCGCTTAATTGATCAATTAAAGCAGTTGATTACACAGTTAACTCACCTCACCTGGTTTCTTTTGTCTACGTGGTTGTTGTATTTAAGGTGAAAACAAAAACCAGCAGACCCTGTGGCTCCCCAGGACCAGGGTTGGCCACCCCTGGCTTAGAAGATCAGATCTGGTGTGGTTTTGAAGATCGGTTCTGGTATGGTTTGGAATCCGGTAAGATTCAGAAGGAACAGAATAAATTCCGTCCTCCCCCAGGACTTTAACTTTAGCCTAACTGCAGCTGAGGCTCCTGTGAAAGCTGACACAGACACAGGTCAGAGCGAGAGATGTCACGGTCACAGTCTATGAGAGATATGTACCGTAACACGGCTGAAGTCACAGGGGGGCAGAATGGGGGTCCCAGTCACCCTGCGGGGAAGATTAAGCGGGGGCTGCTCTTCCCACCGCTTTGCCCCATTGGACACCCTAGTCCCTCCGAGTCTCTTCCTCAGCTAGCAGGCTAGTCCCCCGCTCTGAGACCACTCTATTTTTTCCCCGCGCTATTTGGTTTCCCGCTTACTGTAGCAGGCTGGGAGAGTAGGGGGGAGGGGGAGAGAAGTGGGCGGGGCAAGGCAGCAGCAGGAAACACAGCGCAGCCTATACAAGAACCGTATTTCTTCCCCGCCCCTCCGATACCGACGCTTCGCTTGGATGGGACTTTTTTTTCTCAAAAACATGCAAACAGCGGTGCTCAAAGTTCAGAGCCAAGGCATTCGTGCCCTCCGGACGTCCTCTTTTAGGCTCACTGCCGGCCACAGGAATGCGGCTGGAGTCAGCGTGTTCGGTCAGGACGTGAACCCGGGTCCCGAGAACGACCACCCCCCGTCGCCCCGAGAGAACGGATAAAATCTGACCTACGGCACCTAACAGAGCCCGGAAACTTCTGTGAACACATACAAGCTCCTTTAAACACACACACGTGAATGGCTGCAGCTACTGAATGTATTAAACTTATGTTTAATACTTTTTTGTAGTCATACTCTACCTAAATATTGGTAATGCTCTACAAGTTCTCAGCTTATGACATGCCATTCATAGAGAAAGGCCCATGGTGTAAAAAGATTTTCATTTTTATTCTGTAAACACAAAATTGCACAACTTTGCCTGTAGCTTTTGTTAGGTTATGTCATTGAATAAGAGTTGCAGCTTAAAGACAATTTTCAGCAATTAGAAGGGTTTTGAACTGTTTATCCAGCATCTTAAAACAGAACATTAAAATGTGCAAGACAACTTGTCTTTAATTGTGATAAATATTTAGAAGTTTTTTTCTTAATATCTAAAGTTACGTATATAAATCCTGTGCCGCTGTGCACTACCTTTTCAACTGCCTGTGATACGCATAGCTTAAGGCTGAAGTTGACTGTATTAGGGTGAAAGTACCTCATTGCAATCAATTCTGATTAAATGAGAATGATGAAGCCTTATGTCAGGTGAGGACAGCAGGATCATTGGCTATCTTCAGATGCAGACTGAAGAACCATCCCTACAGATTGCATCATGGTTCCCCTCCCATCCTCACCCCATAACACTCCCTCATTTTATACCAATTTAGGTCATGGTATTTCTATAGTTTTAAGTTGTATTCTTGATGAACACACTCTGTATGTACTAAATAATTAGTACTTAATTAGTACTCTTGGTTAGCATAGTTCACTTGCACTACTGCTTTAAAGATGTTGCATCTTTCCTCGGTGTTCTGAGAACGCTGCCATTCTGGCACTATTGCTTAGTTTAATTAGGTGAATTTCTCCCATATTGTTAGCACCTCTTAATAAGAGTGTCTGCTAAATGAATGTAATGAAATGTAATGTAATGTAATATCAGGGAGCAATCATACCTCATCAGTGATTACTGTAGAGCTACCTGCATGTCAACTCTCTGACTGGTTTCCTGTTGAAATAATAACCACTTTTCTACTTACTAATTAGTACTTCTCCTGATATGGTTGGCTAATCAGATGCCAACTTCAAATTCCAGAAAAAAAAGCTATTATAAAAATTCACCGGGCGTAAAGAAAATATGTTTTTATTACATGTAAGATAATTTAGTCATGCGAAGTCATAACATCATTCAGCAAAAAATAAAAAAGAGGCTGAACATAGGATAGGCCTGTCAGATATATCTTCTGCTGAATGGGCAGTATTCCAGTACAGACAGACACAGAGGAAAACATAGAGGGAAGGAAGAAGAAAGAGGGGACTGACCAAACAGAGCCAACATGATTCACAAAGAAAACAGGAAATTCTACAAATTCCGGGACGGAAAACACAATAACCATCACACCGAAAAAACCCACTGGACCAAAAAATGTGCAGGCGGCTTTATCAAAACCCTGAATGTGTCCCTCTTCACTCTGCTTATTTACAACATATTACACCGGTGGAATGTAAGTACCACTGTTGACATAAGTCTATTCCGACAGGAAGTACAAATTAGCCTTACCGGTGTACTCATTTTGAAGACATTAAAACATCACATTTACAGCTCTCCCCCCTCCCCACCAGCCATTTTCACATGAGAAAAGGTGGACTGTGTTCAACACTGAGATTGGAATATAAAACTTACAAATACCTGTATTTCAACACTTCTTATAGGCTATTGGTCCAGTAAAAACCAATTAAATTCTCATATAAAGCAAAATGTCATCAGATATTAATAGGACACCAGCTCTCTGTGGCTCCTTAATTTACATACTCTTCTACAACTAACGTATGCAGTGGGCTGACCTGGTGTTACTGGCTGAGCCAACAGGCCAAAAAGTGACAGAAAGAGCCATGATTGGTCATAAGAAGGTCAAGGTGAGCCCCCACCGCTCGGCAGTTTAATAATTCAAGACGGAATCTCCCCTGGTTTTAAATGGCATCTGTAAAAAAGAAGCAGTGGTGAACAGTGGCTGTCATGTCGACTCCAGAAGAAAACTGAGCAAAGATCAGCTCTTCTACATCAGCAGGGCAAGAGAACTACCCTAATCTCTGCTTGTGCAGATTCCTGACGACAGGAACTCGCCCTGGGAAATTCCCAACCTGTTTCTCTCAATATGCCACCTACGCAGCACCACAGACTGTATTAAAAAAAAAATTTTAAAAAGCATTTTTAAGGGGCGGAAGTACAGTTTTCGTGCTGCCATGTTGCACAAATTGGAGCCAGAGACAAAGTAGGAAAAAGGGGGGACTCATATGTGGTCATGATGTGTGGGCTGGGTCCAGGCCATCCACAAAGCCTGCGAGATACTGTCCTGTAGACAAAGCTGCATTTAGGAGCAAAAAGAACTGTTAACTTCTGAATTTGACCTACTTCAAACTGTATAATAAGCAAGCTGAGCTAATGTATTCCTAGAGGAACACATCAATGCTGGTTTAGAATTCTAGGCCATCCAAGGGTTCCTTACCAGCTTAACATATAGCTTCCTACTGAACCCAGGCATGAGAAAATAAATATAAAAACATAACATCTGTTGATGAGAACAGCCAATTCAGCCCATCCAGGTTTGTCATTTTGCCTGCTGTAGAGCACTCAGCACTGTGTCAATATGCCATACTCATACAATTCTCATCATAACAGTATACTTCATGCTCTATCTACCCATAGGTAACAGAGGAAAACACAAAATGTATCATTTCAGAGTAATGAATGGCCTAAGCTAAACACACCCTCCTCAACTCTGTTCATTGAACACAATTGTGCAACTGATACATATTAATATGATATGTCTGCGTAATCTATTCTGACACATATATATCCTATATTATATAGGTATATTATAACCTATAATCTACCTACTGTTTCTAAGTTAGATAATGTAAAAAAAGAAAAACACAAAAAAATGTCAAAACATGCCACCATCCTTGAGGAATATGAACAGAAAGATTGGTACACAAGAATAGGAACACTGTTTAAAAAGGAAAATTACTGCATCAAAGATAATCTCAAAATTCACATTATTCTTTGAATTTAAAATAGAGTTATTTTAAAGGGAATCAGAAATAGTAGAGAATATAAAAAGTAGGAGTAAGGCCATAAGCCAGAGACAAAACACAGAGAAGGAAAAAAAAATGAACAAAACAACTGAAAAATCAGTTCAAAACCCATAAATCCAAAATTTGGACATGTGAATGTAGAATAAGGTGACTACAGGGCACCACAAAATCAAAATAGCTAATCTCAGTAATATGCTAATCAGTAATAATAGCTAAATAGGTAATCAGTAATAAGTACTATTCTGTGTATAGAAAAACCCAGATACTTGGCTCATCAAGAGTTCAAATTTAGAGCCCTTTCAGATCCTAATTCTGGAACAATGAGGCACTGCTAAATATTTCAACCCACTCTAAACATTTCAGCAGGTTAAACTGGGGCAGACAGCACTAAATTAATTCTGCTATATCTCCCAGTTAGAGCACAATATAATCATTAATATAAAAAACTAGACGAGCGAGCACCATGGAGGAAATGTCTTATTAATCATGGATGGAACGCTAACACTTGCCAGTAGAATTTATCAGCAAACAAAATGCTGCCTTGCCAATAAACCCAAAATTACCCGTGTTCATGACAGCACACAGCCAATTCAGCTCATGATTTTCAACTTCTGTCAGGCTTTATTTCCTCACAATGTGGCACAGCAACATCACAAACCAAGATGAAAATTAACAAAAAAAAACCTCCACAAAGCAGATTCAGTCATATCCGTTTAATAATGTAATCCAGAGGGGAAGGCTGACATGCAAGACTGCTGGGCAAATGGAGTGCAACTTGGCATGACAGTTAGAAATAGCCTACTGCTTGGTGTCTTTGGCAAAAACTAAACAAAAAAAAAAATCCAAACAAAAACACACCTTGCAAAGTGAAAGGATTATGGGTATGGGTCAGTGATGTTGACAACCTTCACAAAAACTGCGTGCTTGCCGCTGTGTTCTGCGTCCCGCTGTTCTGTAATCTTGGCAGCTTATGAGCAGAGCACCGCGGGGTACAGCCCAACAACACCAGATTAAAGCAGCAGCTTCTGGCCTTTTCCCATTGAAAGAGCAGGTTTGATCACAGCTCATTCTAACTGCAAAACGAGCAGAAGTCCTTCGGCGGTCCCGACGGTTTGAAGCAGTTCCCTTTGTTCCTTGGCCTCTCCAAACTGGCCATTTTATTCTGTGAGATATACACTTTTGAAATCAATTCAAGCCTTTCTGTGAAAATGAACAGAAAAGCTCCAGGTTACACCTGGTACCCAATTTAAGAGTATAACAGGTTCTTGTCGAGGCCTGAAAACGATAGCCTACTACTAGTGCCCGAAGCAAACAGCGGAAGAGGATTTTACAGCCAGGGCCAAATTAGGTGCAGACTAGAAAATAATGAGAGAGGAGAGAAGAAAAAAAGACAGATTCAGCCATTCAGCTATCTCACTCGATGAAACGTAACACGAGCCTCAGCCGGGACTGTTGAGGTTTCAGATGGTTTGCTGGGGTACAGCTAATTGACCGATGGCACACCCTCTGCTGACGATTATACAAAGCCTGGGGAGTAATGCGATTGTCACATGCTATCCACACCCACTTGAGTCTCAACCGCAATGGCAACAGGGGATGAAAGACCTGGGATTACTTTGGCCAGTTGCTTTTCCCTCTGTTTGGCCTTGGTCCAGTCGACGGTTTTTTGTGTTGCCCTCCGGCAAACCTGGGATCAGTTGTTTGGAAAAATGACTCTGCAGAACGGGTCAGCAGGGTAAAATGCTGTACAGCTTGTTTCCCTTGACCCCAGTCACAGATGGACTACCATTTGTTCTTTTTGAATGAACCTTGAAGGTGAATTGAATGAATTTCAACACCTCCATGTAACATTCATTCAGTTTATCTTATATATTTTTCAACTGCTGGCAGACCAGGTTCTCAGAACATTTCTAATGTTTCAAATTGTATCAGATGCCTGTGTAAACTAAGCAGTTTAAACTATAGAGAATATATTTCAAATACAAATCAGTAGACTTGTATTATTATTATAATAATTATTAGCCTATTATTAATTGATTGATTGATAATAAACAGGATGAATTAAATGAACAAGTTTGGGGCCCTCATGTGGAGGGAAGCCAGTAAGTACTGTTGCCCCTGCTGGTCAGATGAAACTCTTAATCAAGTGGTAACCAACCCTGTTCCTGTAGATCTACCATGGGTTTTCATTTCAACCCTAATTTTGCTATTTGTCTAATTTGCAAATTAATTCCACTAATTAGCAGCTCAATGCAGATCTTTAGCTGTTCAATTAGGTGTGCTTTGCTAGGGTTGGAGTGAAAACCTGCAAGATGGTAGGCCTCCAGGAACAGGGTTGGTTACCACTTCCTTCTACTCTTCACACAGCCTGCACCACAGAGCATCCCCAGAGCCGATCTCCCTTAAACAGAGTTAAACCTGAACTGTGCTGAATTAAACACACTGATCTGTTCTCCAAGGTGCCTTTTACCTTTTTTCAAAACCCTGCCTTTGAAAGGCCTGCTCGTAGGCTCTGGCTGACAGCCTTGCCTCCCCATCGTCCTCCTGAGCGCTCTGTCAGCATCCCTTCGCTGACACCTAAGACGCATATGGAGGACGACGGCAGGGAGGAGAGCTCTGCACTATCGCCTCACCCATCTTTCCATCCGCTGTGGTCCGATGCCCTGCCCCCTCACCCGTGGGCCAGCCCTTTCTCCTCCCGTTAACAAAGGAGCTGAAGAAATGGACCAATCAGCAGCGCTGATGTTCAAACCGCCAGAAGGACCCACAGCACCGCTGCCCCTCCCCCCCACCTATGATCCAACAGTTACTGTAAGCTCAGTCAGACGGGTAACCTCCAGACAGGGGCCAGAAGGTGTACCCAGGCACCTGTGAGGATTCTGTGAGACTGCGTCTGGCCATGTCTCAGTGAGCTGTCTGAGCCGTCGGAGAATTCTGCCAATCTAGCCCTGAACCAGCACGCAGACGCCGCAGAGCGGCTGTTTTCGCGAGCGTCCGCTGAGGAGCGCTCCACGGCGCACCCTACTCACTGCACCCCCCACCCAGAAAATAAACAAACACGAAGGCATGCAGACGGACACCACAAAGCTCCACTTCCATTTCCCATTGAACAAACAGGAGTTGGACCCGCATCGGAAAATTCCGATCGTGAAAATAAATATGCATAAAAATTCAAGGACACAGGACGCGGGGACTGTAATTATTCTACTGGAGCATTTCAGAACATGCTTTGCAATGTAATCTGTTAAATTTGCAAACCAAAAAAAAAAAAAAAAACAATTCAGCCAAATGAAACGCATGTGAAAGTTATGCCAATTTAGGTCCAAAATAAAGACACTGGCACATATACTCAGCCGCCACAAGTGACAATGCTTGCTACGCCTCTGTGTTGACAGCCAGGGAATAACATTAACGCTTCAAGGACAGCTGCATTTCCAGAGGCCCAAAGGGATAACTAGCACAGCACTGCGGGGACATGTAAATGTGTATGTCTGTATTTTAGTCAATTTTTTTTTCCAGTCTGGCTTGTTTTCAAAGAGCTGAACAGAAAGGCTCGCTCCAAGGGAAATAAAAAAAGACATAGTATCGTAAATAGCCCTGCGCTCAACACCATTAGCCTTTATTTGCTGCCTAGATGTTCCTATACTGGTTGACTTACATAAATGACAGTTTCCCATATTATCCATTCACATCGGATGCATATCAGGTTAAGTATCTTGCTCAAGGCATCGACAGCATGACTTGCAAAGCTATAATTCTCCAGCTACAAACCCAGTTCCTCAACCACTGTGCCCACACTACTGCCTAATAGCACAAGAAAATCAAGAAAGTTTGTCGCACCCAAAAGTTATGAACACTACGAGTTTAAAGACATAAAAATATCACACATTTGAAAAGCTATTATGAATAGCAGAGTATGAACAGGTCATACTAAACTGCCAAAGTTCCAAACTGGATTTAAAAGTGCATCTATACATGCTGACAATAAATAATGTTTTGCTGGAGCAAGTCAAGGTTATCATCACATTTCCGGAGTAAAAAGCAACAAATTACTTTTACAGAACCTACTTGTGTTCATGCTATTAAACTTAAGGAAATAATACTGAGTCTTAAGACCTCCCTGAGATCACAATCCTAAGGTCCTAAGTCCTCTAAGCTAATACAACAAGATATTCAGAACATTTTTGCTTATCTCCACCACCAAAGGGATATTTTCCCCAGCACTCTCCTATAACCATGTAAAACAGAACGTGAGCAACAAAAATCCATATTTATAGGGTGATGGCACCAATATGATGTAAATCAGAATTCTCCTTCCAGGTGGATCCAGTATAGGCTGGCTGCTGTGTTAATTATGTTAGTGCAAGAAAGAGGACTGGGAGAAATGGGGGAGGGAAGAGAGGGAGGGGGGGCGGGGCAGGTTTGGCAAACAAATTAAAAAATCTCCCAGTGCTTCACATAGCCTACTCACAGTCACAATGAGATACGTGCACACTGTATGCAGAATGATACACCCACACACAAACACACAGGCTCACTGCATGCACAAAGTGAACGGGAGGCCATAAGAGGTATACTCTCCTGGACTTGCATGGGGGGAAGGGGACCAGGAGTGAGGGGATATTTCAGGCAACTGGTATCAGGTCAAACCCTCTCACTGGAGGCCTAGCAGTCAGCACTCAGGCCAGGCGTGGAAGCGCCACCAAGTTCTCTTCATCAGTTTATATCAGTTTAATGGATAGATGTAACTGACAGAAATGAGGAACTTTCAAACACTCACAACAAATGTAAACATTTCCTGTTTTCAACAAACGGCCAAGACGAATACTAGAAAATACGAAACGATGCTCATAAATCAGACTGCAACAGAAAGCATGCGATTCCAATTATTCTTTATTCCAAAAGATACTTCCTTTCTGACTCGGTGCAAAGAGAATTTCGCAAGGGAAGAACATTTATCTTGGGAACTCTATTAGCTCCTCTGAGATGAACTGAAAATGCTGTGACAAGAACCTTCCCTGCAGGCAGTGTAATTTAAGCTCTGGTGACACAGACACCTCAATTCCCCGAACTCCGTTTCCCGACCCACCGCAACGGCAGCAGTCTCAGACCACACTTCGTACCAACATGCGCTGTGCACTGGGCCCAGCGTCCCCAGCGACACACCACCGGCGCACTCCACATTTAATTTCCTGTTCTTTAAAAGCATAATTACAGCTCTAATGTGCCTCGGCTGATGCAGGGAATTATGACACTCCGACGCAAGCAAACCAAAGCTGGAAAATAAATTAAAAGGGACACAAAAAACAGGAGCGATGGACTGGGCTTGGAGCCTTTACTGACTATGGGGAAGCCTTAAATAAACAACCATAAATAGGTAAATTAAAAAAAAATTTGGGTAGTTCAGGTTTCTTAAATTAAATATTATCAGAGTAAATATAAAGTGATTTATCTTTGGCATAAAACAAAGTACACTTTTAAATTAACAATGCTACATGAGGAAACAGTAGAGGCTGACACAAAAGTATATCTACAAAGACAGAGAAATTCTGGAATAAGCATAAACTAATAGAATATAAACAATAAATAATATAAATTAATGTAATAATTAATGACAAATTAGTTCAATTGCCAGGAGGCTGCAGGAGGCTTTCAGCAAAATTAAACTGTCTAAACTGTCATATGTCCATCCGTGCTTCTGTGTTGAAATACTTAAGCTGACATACTGTAGGAATGTACGATATTAACAACTACCTGAGCTAGTAAAAATTTGATATGGCAAACGATAATTATTTCCCTAATAAACCTCTAGTGCGTCATCCTAGCACAGTGCTGTGGCTGGGAACAACATACGCCTCCAACAACCAAATTACCCCTGACGTAGCACACCCTTTTTTAACACAAGTCTGAAAATGAAATACCCTAAATACAATTGTAAATATTTTTGAACCCTTTTGACTACAGGAATAATCTGGGTCTCTTTTGAAAGGTAACCCTTGGGAGTTTGTTTTCCAAGAATCAGAATTACATTAAATATTACTGAATCAAAGTAACAGAAGCTCAAAGACAAAACCTTTTTTTAAATTTGATTTTTTTTTGAGTGGATACAAATGCTTGTGGCAGTTATTAGTCAGTTTAGAAACATGACAGAGCCACAGTCACAAAGCTGGACAATTTTGGTTCAAATTTGATCGATGATACCACCAAAATTAGTATTCTGCATTGTTTCTAAACGATGTCAAGGTGAGTATCCAAAAAGGCCAAAACTACTGAACAACAACTTTTAAAAATTTTTTTTTTTTTTTTATGATGATGAAGTAACTTATTATATCAGCACCAGTTCATTGGTGCCAGGGAAATGATGGCTATCAGTATTGACTAAAAGTTTTATATTGGTGCACACATACCTATAACTGAATGCCAGTCGATGCTATCTGGGTGGGGGAAAAGTATTTGTAAAATCTGTCCCTTATAACATTTAGCTATTGCAAAATGCACTCTCCCTTTCTCATTCTCTTCCCAACCATACGACCAGAATGCAGAGCAACACTCCCAGTGTAATATGAGTATTTGTATTGTAAAAAAACAGGGAGAATATTTGTGTGAAATTACATTGCAATGGAAGTCCAGAATCATGGAAGAACAACCCAAGAACATAAATACCCTATTTACTTTGAAAGTAGGGCATAAAAAACGGATTATATTAAAGGAAGTTACTTCAGGTCTCTTATGACTCAAACATAAACTACAGAAGCATTGAATGTAATTTTTAGGTACACATCTATGAGCCAATTTCCTGTGGGTGACAGCGCTAGCACTACAGCATAAACAACACTAAAAAGCAAACGGCACAAGAGAAATGAAATATATCATATATTAATTAAATATATTTCTGCAAAATGTATTAAATGAAACACAGCTGCATGTGTTGACTGTTAGGCATAAGCAGTGATATACTGAAGTCTCAAAACAAGTTCATCAGTAAAAGATGTGCGTTCATCAGTGAA